>NC_044554.1:46579027-46836464 GCF_007565055.1 Rhinopithecus roxellana
AGACGCGCTACCGTTGCGCCACGAGGTCTTAGAAGTGTAAGTTTTTTGTGCTTTAGATGGACCCTATTTCAGCAGTTGTCAGGTGTAGCGACCAGTATAGTTTTTTTTTTTACTATCCTTTTATTATGGTTTGGGATTGACTAAGAGTTCTTTCCCTTTTGTAATGCAGCTATTCGGAGGGAAGTGTAAAAGTAAACGAAACAGCATAGAAATAGATGCCACCACGGGGTTCGGAAATAATCCTCTTCTCATTAGGGAAAATTCACCTCCCTCAGGCTATGGAGTCTCCTAAGGAGAAACGTATGGGAAGCCACAGTGGAAAATGAGAAAGCGCAGTTTAGCAAGAAGGTTGGGGAGGGGTTGTGAGGGATTCGGATTGTCTTCTCCCCAGCCCTCTGCATGGGAAACACTAAGAATTTGCACATGAGTCCGATCAACCAAAGTGTATTATGTTCAGGCCGGGCGCGGTGGTTTACGCCTGTAATCCCAGCACTTTGGGTGGCCAAGGCTAGGCAGATCACCTGAGGCCAGGAGTTCGAGACCAGCCTGGCCAACATGGTGACTCCCCATCTCTACTAAAAATATAAAAATTAGCCAGGCGTGGCGGCGGGCGCCTGTAATCCCAATTACTCGGGACGCAGGAGAATCGCTTGAACCCAGGAGGCGGAGGTACAGTGAGCCGAGATCGTGCCATTGCACTCCAGCCTGGGCCACAGAGCTAGACTCCGCCTCAAAAAAAAAAAAAAAAAAGTATATTTGGAATAATCTGCTCCCTCCAACCCACCCCCACCTTCCCTGAAACAACCCCAGTTCGTTAACTAAAACCTTGGCATTTATAGGTATACCATCACAGCTCCTGCGCCCTCAGCCCTTCCATCTGGCCCAGGGGATCCGGCATCGCGTCGCTTCCCTCCGGCCTCTTCCCAGGGCCTCCCAGGATTCCAGTGTGCGGATCCTGGGCTCTGGCAGCTCCTGCGTCCCCGCGAGTGTCCAGTGCCGGCGTGGGGAAAAGACGGGGTCGCAGGTGCCACCGGCCACTCCTGACTTTCGCTGCTCCCCTGCACGGCCCACGAAACAGCGGCCCCCTCGGCTTCCCCTCTCACAGCCCTCAAGTCCATCAGCACCCGGAGGCTGCTTCTTCCCGGACACAGTGCAGTCAGGTCTCTTCGGTCCCTCGTAGTCTTCCAGGTCCCCTTCTCGCACCTCCGCAGAAGGCGCGCGCTGCCCGCCCTCTACGCCCTCCCCTCCCAGAACAGACCTTAAATCAGACCCGCAGGCCAGACTTGGCACCGCTGAGTCAAACAAAGCGTAGTAGCCCAGTGAAACTTACGATTCCCTAGGTGGACCAGGAAGGTCCCCAGCCCGGATTCCTGCCCCACGGAGGACCTGACACCTGGGGTCCAGTAGACCCCATCCCTGATCCCTCCTGCGGGGCCATCTGCCCCAGCTCCGGGGAGTGGGAGTTACATAGGTCCTCGGGCAATGGGCAGGGTTTTCCCTGGGGGTTCAGTTGCTTAGGGACGCAGCCCAAGGCGGGTTATAAACTCCTAAGACTACATTATACCTGCATTATACCGTGGATGGTCAACACGCACCGCACCGCAAGGAGCAAGTGAAATAAACTTTTGAAGACAGAGTTCAAGGGCGCATGGAACCGTTAAGAACACTCCGACTGCGCTACACTACTATATTCGCCGGGGTTTCTTTGTTTGGAGACAAGTTCTCACTCCATCGCCCAGGCTGCAATGCTGTGGCCCCATCTCTGCTCACTGCAACCTCCGCCTCCCAGGTTTAAGCAATTCTCCTGCCTCAGCCTCTGGAGTAGCTGGAATGACGGGCGCACATCACCAAGCTTGGCTACTTTTTGTATTTTTAGCAGAGATGAGGTTTCACCATGTTGACCAGGCTGGTCTTGAACTCCTGACCTCAGGTGATCTGTGCACCTTGGCCTCCCAAAGTGCTGGGATTACAGGCGTGAACCACCGCGGCCAGCCTGGTTTTTTGTTTGTTTGTTTTGTTTTGTTTTTCCCAGACGGAGTCTCGCTCTTTCCCCCAAGCTGGAGGGCAGTGGCTTGACCTCCGCTAACTGCAACCTTCAGCTCCTGGGTTCAAGCGATTTTCCTGCCTCAGCCTCCCAAGTAGCTGGGATTACAGCACCTGCCACCACGCTCAGCTAATTTTTTTCCTATTTTCACCATGTTGGCCAGGCTGGTTTTAAACTCCTGACCTCAAGTAATCCACCCACCTCTGCCTCCCAAAGTGCTAGGATTACATGCGTGAACCACCACACCCGTTTTTTTTTTTTTTTTTTTTTTTTTTTAACCATTTTTAATTCCCACTGGAGATGCTGGCCATGCTTCCACACACCTATAATTGTATATGTGAGTGGGAGAAGGGGAGCAGACATGGACCAACCCCACAATGGCACCTCTGAAACAAGAAATGTAGCAGAATGAACTGAACGAAGGTGGTGGTGACTGCAAGACCTGCTCTCGAGGCTGTTTTAAAAATCGGAGGCCCGGCGGGCAGTGTCTCACGCTTGTAATCCCAGCACTTTGGGAGGCCGAAGTGGGCGGATCACGAGGTCAGGAGTTCCAGATGAGTCTGGCTAACATAATGAAACCTCGTATCTATTAAAAATACCAAAAATAGCCGGGTGTGGTGGTGCGCGCCAGTAATCCCAGCTACTCTGGAGGTTGAGGCAGGAGAATCGCTTGAACCTGGGAGGCAGAGGTTGTGGTGAGCAGAGGTCACACCATTGCACTCCAGCCTGGGCAACGGACCAACACTCTGTGTAATAAACAAATAAATAAATAAATAAATAAGTAAAATAAAATAAATCAAAATTGAAGTAGGCCGGGCAGTGTGGTTCATGCCGGCAATTCCAGTACTTTGGAAGGGGAGGTGGGAGGAACGCTCGAGACCTGGAGTTTAAGGCCAGTCTGGGCAACATAGAGAGATCTCTTCTCTACAAAATATAATTAGCTGGGCATGGTGGTGTGTACCTGTACTTCCAGCTACTTCGGAGGTGGAGGAAGAACGCTTGAGGCCAGGAGTTCAAGACCAAACTGAGCAAAATTGAGAGCCTCTACTCCCACTCCCCACCACACTGTTTCCACCAAAAAAAAAAAAAAAGAAAAAGAAAAAAGAAAAAGCTGGGACTGGTGGTGTGCGCCTGTAGTCCTAGCTACTTGGGAGGCTGAGGTGGGTGGATTGCTTGACCCTGGGAGTTCGAGGCTGTAGTTAGCCGTGATCGAGCCTCTGTCTGAAAAGTAAAAAATAAAAATAAAAATAGACGGGGCTTGGTGGCTCACGCCTGTAATCCCAGCACTTTGGGAGGCCGAGGCGGGGCGGGGGGAGATCACGTGAGGCCAGGAGTTCGAGACCAGCCTAGCCAACATGGTGAAACCCTGTCTCTACTAAAAATACAAAAATTAGCCTGCCGTGCTGGTGCATGCCTGTTGTCCCTTTTAAGTTGGGGGACCAGGCTGAGACGCCCCCTCTCTCTAACTGCAGGACCCTCGGATTTTTGCTCTCCAGGCACCTCGCCCTTCGCTTCATGGCCCTCTAGTAGTTCCAGGGTGTGCGCACTTGTGACCTGCTTCCCGTGAGCCTCTGCTCTACGCTCCCGGATGGAGCGTGCATTTCCTACCCCGCCGCCCTAGCGCGGCCAGGCACAGCGGACACCAGGACTCCAAGATGGCGTCAGTCGGTGAGTGTCAGGGTCCGGGTAAGGCTGCTTGGATGCCGTGGTGGAAATAGGAGCCAGGGTCCACGCTCCAAAGCCGCACTGGGACAGAAGGAACCTGCGGAGCTGCCTGCTCTTCGCTCGGGGACTTCGCCACGACCTCGAGGCGCGCGAGACCCTACTTCAGGGTCTTACGCTGCCCGACTCCCTTCCGCCCGCCCAGCCGCGCCTTCCTGCTGCCCACGGCCCGCGCCAACTGGGTTAGGCGTGGAGGGTGAAGGCAGCTGGGGCACGCGCTTCTGGGCCTGGGAATGCGCCGCCTTGGGCCTTGCGTCCCTCTTTCCACTAAGAAATAGCCGCTTCCCTCTCCCGCTGCGACCGCGCTTGAATGGTACGCGTAGCTTCTGCCCTTCTTTCCAAAGCTTACCCTTAATGTTCCAGTGGGAGCTCAGGACTAGGACTGTGCCTGATACCATGTAAGGTTCGATGCATATGTGTTGAATAGGCTCAGAGAAGTGGGGTGACCTGTTCAAGGTCACAACTCGTGAGAGGGTTGAGCTGGTATTCAAACCTGAGGCTTCGTGGTAAATGAGCTTTATTCTCTAGGACAGGCTTATGACCAGCAGGCTTTTCAGTGACACCTATATGTAAATCGCTACATTCATCCAGCTGTGCACACTCATGATTTTTGTTTGTGTGTTTCTGAAATAGGGCTAAACCGTGTTTTAGTCCTAGATGCTCCATAGTAGCCTTGTCAGCCAGTCCTTGTTGGGAAAGTCGATCCCATTTTACAGATGAGGAAAATAAACGTTCGGGATGTGGTGTGGCCTCTCTGAGGTCACACAGCCTGATAGTGGCAGAGTTTTTATTAACCCATGTGTGTCTTAGCTCAGTTTCTGTATTTTTCTTTATTATTATTATTTTTTTGAGACGGAGTTTCGCTCTTGTTGCCCAGGGTGGAGTGCAGTGATGCGATCTTGGCTCACTGCAACCTGAGTTCAAGCGATTCTCCAGCCTCAGCCTCCGGAGTAGCTGGGATTACAGGCGCCGGACACCATGGGCGGCTAATTTTTGTGTTTTTAGTACAGACGGGGTTTCACCATGTTGGCCAGGCTGGTCTCGAACTGCTGACCTCAGGTGATCCACCTACCTTGGCCTCCCAAAGTGCTGGGATTACAGGTGTGAGCCACCGTGTCCACCTGGCCCAGTTTCTGTATTCTTTTTTTTTTTTTTGGACATGGAGTCTGGCTCTGCCGCCCAGGCTGGAGTGAGTGCAGTGGCTGATCTCAGCTCACTGCAACCTCTGCCTCCCTGGTTCAAGTGATTCTGCTGCCTCAGCCTCCCTGATTCACCTGCCTCGGCCTCCCAAAGTGTTGGGATTACAGGCGTGAGCCACCGCACCTGACCTCTGTTTTTTTTTTTTTTTTTTTGAGACGGAGTCGTGCTTTGTTGCCCAGGCTGGAGTGCAGTGGCATGATGTCTAGCTGGATGTACAGGCGCACACCACCACACCTGGCTAATTCTTGTATTTTTAGTAGAGACGGGGTTTCACCATGTTAGTGAGGCTAGTTTCGAGCCCCTGACTCCAGCCGGCCTCTGTATTCTTAATCTCAACCTGGAGAAAAGAAGAGGGGTTCAGAAAAGATGAGAGGGAAGCTGTTTTCCCTTCAGTAAAATGGGCATATTCGTCATACATGGTAGTTGTGTTAAGGAGACAACCTGTGAAAAGCGAACACTGGGGCATTGTGTCTAAACATAGGGCTGTGGTCAAGAGCTCTGGACTAAGGATCAATCCATTTAGTACATGAAAGACATTTGGAACACTGCCTGGCCCACAGTGAGTACTCAGTTGGTGTGAGCTGGTCATCCCAGCCTTTACTTTGTGACCATAAGGCAGGGTCATGTCATGTGCCTGGCCTATTCAGCATCACCCCAGTGAAGAAATTGGAGTCCATGTCTCTTAGGTACTGTATTGATGATCTTTTAGGTGGTGTCTGTCACCAGAGTACAAAGACAGTATTTCACGAGCACATAAAGTGAGTTGAAATATGAATTAGCAGCAGTAGATAAGATCAGAAGTTGGCAAACTATGGCCAGTGAGTTGGATTTCCTGTGGCCTGTTTTTGTCTGGCCATGAGCTCAGAATGTTTTTTTTGTTTGTTTTTGTTTTTATTTTTTATTTTCATTTATTTATTTTTTGAGATGGAGTCTTGCTTTTGTTGCCCAGGCTGGAGTGCAATGGCATGATCTCGGCTCACTGCAACCTCCACCTCCCAGGTTCAAGCGATTCTCCTGCCTCAGCCTCCCAAGTAGCTGGGATTACAGGTGCCCGCCACCATACCCTACTAATTTTTGTGTTTTTAGTAGAGATGGGGTTTTGCCATGTTGGCTAGGCTGGTCGCCTCGGCCTCCCACAGTGCTGATATTACAGACATGAGCCACCACGCTGGGCCCAGAATGGTTTTTTGTTTTTATTTTATTCATTTCTTTATTATAGAGATGGGGTCTCAAACTCCTGGCCTCAAGCGATCCTCCCATCTCGGCCAAAGTGTTGGGATTGCTGGCGTAAGCCACTGCATTAGGCCGTTTTCTGTTTTTAAAAAGATTGTTTAAAAATAAAATAGACTGTGCTATGGAGACCTTATGTGGCTTGCAAAGCCTAAAATCTTTCTTCTCTGGACAACCCCCAGGCTGGACTTAGCACTCAGGAGAGACTTGTCATTTCCATGTGGCTTCATAGTAATGAACAGTATGCTTCCTCTCAAGGATCTGTGGTTGTTCTACAACCATTACTGAGAATCTGTCATATACCAGGAAGTGGGGATATTCCCACCTTCAGGTAGCTCATAATCAGGCAGAAAGGTGGTAATAGTTCTCATTTACATAGTACCTAGGGCCAAGTACCAAGGATTTCACAAAGGAGGAAACTGAGAAGGAGTAGTACCTTGCTCAAGGGCACACACCTACAAAATGGCACTAAACCCAGAAACTTGACCCCAGCGTCTGCTCTGCCCCTGAACTCTACTGGGTCTCTTTATGTGAGCCAGTGATTGCAGTTGGAAGCTTCAGTGCTGCAGAGGAGTGGGTGTGTGTAGAGTGGGGGTGGGAATTTGAATAGGGCAACCAAGGACTGAGGCCTTCCTCTGCCTTCCAGTAAAAGAGAAATTCGTGGAATAAGTATAGATGCATCTCAGATGAACTGGATAGTCACTTGCAGTGGTGCGATCTCTGCTCACTGCAACCTCTACCTCCCAGGTTTAAGCAATTCTGCCTCAGCCTCCCAAGTAACTGGGACTACAGGCATGTGCCACCATGCCCAGCTAATTTTTGTATTTTTAGTAGAAACGAGGTTTCACTGTGTTGGCCAGGCTGGTCTTGAACTCCTGATCTCATGATCTGCCTGCCTTGGCCTCCCACAGTGCTGGGATTACAGGCGTGAGCCACTGCACCTGGCCAAATGTATTAGGTTTGCTTTTTTTTTGTTTTGTTTTGTTTTTTGAGACAGAGTCTCGCTCTGTTGCCCAGGCTGGAGTGCAGTAGTAGCAGGATCTCTGTTCACTGCAAGCTCCACCTCCCAGGTTCACACCATTCTCCTGCCTCAGCCTCCCGAGTAGCTGGGACTACAGGCACCTGCCACCACGCCCAGCTAATTTTTTTGTTTTTTTTAAAGTAGCGATGAGGTTTCACCATGTTAGCCAGGACGGTCTTCGATTTCCTGACCTGGTGGTCCTCCTGCCTCGGCCTCCCAAAGTGCTGAGATTATAGGTGTGAGCCACCACGCCCGGCCCCAAATGTGTTAGTTTTAAGGAAACACCCTTGTCTTCATAATACAGAAATAGAACTAGGGAGAAAAACAAGTTGTGAATTGTTGGCTTTTTTCTCCTTTGATGTGCCAGACTCCATGCCAGTCCCTGAACATGGTTACAAGATGCAGAATATGCCTGCATAGTTTATGTGAATGTGAAGAAATGGCTTCACTGGATCAGGAAGTGAGTTTTCTGGCCTGGTGCGGTGGCTCACGCCTGTAATCCCAGCACTTTTGGAGGCTGAGGCGGGCGGATTGCCTGAGGTCAGGAGTTCGAGACCAGCCTGGCCAACATGGTGAAACCCCATCTCTACTAAAAATACAAAAATTAGCTGTGTGTCATGGCTCATGCCTGTAGTCCCTGCTACTCAGGAGGCTGAGGCAGGAGAATGGCTAGAAACAGGAGGTGGAGGTTGCAGTAAGCCAAGATTGTGCCACTGCTCTCCAGCCTGGGCAAGTACAGTGGCGTGATCTCATGGTGCAGTTTCACTGTGTTGGCCAGGCTGGTCTCAAACTCCTGACGTCAAGTGATCTGCCTGCCTTGGCCTCCCAAAGTGCTGGGATTACAGGTGTGAACCACTGTGCCCGGCCTCCCTCAGCAGACTCTTGAGGCTGGTCCTGACAGAGCCTTAGTCTTTCCTTTGATCCCAAAATGGAGAAGAAACCCTTGGAATGATTTACTCTGGCTCCTCTTGTGGTTATCTTTGAGAAGGCACCGTGGTCCTAGACTCTTTGCCCTCAATAGGACACCTGCTAAAAGCTTTTTAAAACTGATCATTAGCTGGGTGTGGTGGCACACACCTGTAGTCCCAGCTGTTCAGGAGATTGAGGCAGGAGGATCACTTCAGTCCAGGAAGCTCAGTGAGGCTGCAGTGAGCTGCGATCACACCTGTGCATATCCACTGCACTCCAGCCTGGGTAATGGAGCGAGACCCTGTCTCAAAAATAAATAAATAAATAAATAAATAAATAAAATCTTTGCAGGGAGAACAGGGGAGACCATTCCTTCCTTAAGTGCATCTCCTTGACACCCACAGGCCCACCCACTCCCTGACCCTCCGTAGTCTCCTCCTGGGCCCAAATGTGAGGACAGTGCAGTGTCAGCCAGGAATTCTTCTCATTCCTTGTTCTCAGACTCCCATTAGAATATGGTCTGGGGCCGTTCAGTCATTTGGAGTGGTTTTTCCTAAGTCAGTTGACTTCTCGGAATGTGTAATCTCTTATTTTTATCTCTGGAAATGGTTGGCGTCCGTGGTCCCAGGATGCTGGAGGTGGAAATTCCTTGGGTTTCTTTCATTATACTTGCTCAGGCTGGCCCATCTGGGGAGGCTGGCAGCTGTGTGAACCCAGGCGCTTCTTGAAGCCCTTCCCTAGTAAACAAGTGCATCAAGTCTGAGTGAGACACTTGGGGCCACCGTCGTGCCGCTCGCCTTCCACATCCCCTCTGGTACGTTCTCCAGGCACACATCCCCAGGGTTGGACAGGGCACTCTCATATTGGCTTCATTGACGTGGGGGGCCAGTTCTGCCCCCACGTTGTGTGTGTGACCTTGGTCACGTGGCCCAACCTCTCTGAGTCCATCCCCCTCCCCTCCTGTAAGATAAAGGCATGAACTGCTTGTTGTGAAGATGAAATAAGCTAATAATGTCAAGTAAATGTTAGCTTTGCAGTAGTCTTTCCTATCCTCCACGTTACTACTTTCCTTGAGACCCTTTTCTGGAGTTACTCCCAGCAAGCTGTTACTCAGACGTCCTGTTGGTTAATAAAGCCGACGCTGTAGCAGTTCTGCTATTGTATGGACTCAGGCTTAAAATAGTGGGCTTGATGTGACGTATTTCTTTGTAATATTATGTATGTGCAGCCTCTGTGTAATTGCATTATGCACCTTTATTGCATAGTTGAAGTAGTGGCAGGATGCCATGTGTGTTACTGGGAGATTGTTCAGTGGGTATTTTTTCTCACTCTTCCGTTTCAGTACCAGTGAAGGACAAGAAACTTCTAGAGGTCAAACTGGGGGAGCTGCCAAGCTGGATCTTGATGCGGGACTTCAGCCCTAGTGGCATTCTCGGAGCATTTCAAAGAGGTCAGAGCCTTGTGGATGTGTGTAAATGAAAGCAAATCTCTAGGTCTTCAGGTCTCTTTTTGCCATGAATTAATTTGGGCGACGAAGGTCTTGTTGTCCGAAAGCAGTAAGTTATATAGAGGAGGACAGGGAGGGGTGGCTAGGCCTTGGACCTTCATGGTTGATTGGCGCTTTCAAAGGCTGGCTCTGAGATATTGCAGCCAAGAACGTGTTTCCTATTGCTTGGAATCAGTATGTCTGCCTCTTAGAGAAATCCTAAGACTTCTTTAAGAGGAAAATGAATTGGAACCGTAGTGGGCATTAGTCTATAATATGATGCTCACCTCCCTGCCAGAACTTCCAGGACAAATATTTGAAATGGCCTATCTTGGCTGGGTGCAGTGGCTCATGCCTGTAATCCCAGCACTTCGGGAAGCCAAGGCGGGGGGATTGCTTGAGCCAAGTTTTAGACCAGCCTAGGCAATGTGGAGAGACCCCATCTCTATAAAAAAATCACACAAGAAAAATTAGCTGGGTGTGGTGGTGCATGCCTGTAGTCCCAGCTACTCAGGAGGCTACACGATCAAGGCCAAAGGGGAGAGGTGGAATCCAGGTGGGCCTAGTTCAGGAGCTGGTATGTGCTTATAGTTTAGGCTATGGGGATTGGAGACCTTACTGGCATTTGTGCTTGTCACCTTTATCAGCCAGTGAATGCAGGGCGAGGGGCTTAAACAGCCAGAGCAGGACTGGGTCCCTGAATGTCAGCTAGACTCAACTGTATGCTCAACTTCACTGAAATGTGAAGCCCAGCAGGGCAGTGAGCGCCTCTTGCATTTGCAGGTTACTACCGGTACTACAACAAGTACATTAACGTGAGGAAAGGGAGCATCTCGGGGATTACCATGGTGCTGGCATGCTATGTGCTCTTCAACTACTGCATTTCCTACAAGCATCTCAGTGAGTGCCTCTGCGGCATCTTGCCTTCAGTTTCCCAAGAGAGGGTGGTGGTGACTGATTTCATTAGAGACAGCAGCCCACCTTCTTCCGAGGCTGAGAGACCTTTAGTAAATCCCTTATGTTTCCACTTAAAAGAATTGGAGGGACCTGTCAGAGTACAGTATGTGGGATATTGTTTGAGAAAATTGTGACAAAGAGAACACAGGAAAATCACGATGAAGCCAGGATAAAGAGAATACTTAGAAGCATTCTTTAAAATACAGCAGGGTCTGTGAAAATTTGGCTCGATCTTCCTAGTAGCCAATGCAGAAAGAGAAATGAGTTGAGTGGGATAATCTGGTACCCCAGAAAAGCAGGGCTGTTCTGGCTTTGAGGCTCGAGAGGAGCTTGTCTGGTGGGAGATTGGCAGGAAGTGTTGCTGACGTCCTCTGACTAGGCTGTTTCTGACAGTGTCGTGTACACCCCCCACCCCCACCTCACTCCCACTCTGCTGCACCAGGGCGGTGCTGCCTCTGAGGGACGGGTTCTCAGGGCTGTTTGTCTGAGCAGGTGTTCCCTCTGTTCCTTCTGGAAAGAAAGCAGCTGGCCAGGTGGCAGGTTGGCTCCTGAGGTGTCTTTGTGCCCCCCCCCCCCCCCAGGTCTGCTGATTCTGCAGACACCGGCAGGCGGGTCGTGGGTCATCTCTGAAGGGAATTCTCAGGAAGGCTTTGTGTGATCTCAGCCTGCTTCCTATCATGCTGTGCCTTCACTGTAACCTTGTAAGATACTTACCATCTTGCCTTCCTGACTTCAGAGCACGAGCGGCTCCGCAAATACCACTGAAGAGGACATGCTCTGCACCACCCCCCGACCCCAGGACCTTGGCCTGAGCCCCTCCGTGAGGAACACAATCTCGATCGTTGCTGAATCCTTTCATGTCCTAATGGGAATTAACCTCCAAATAAAAGATGACTGGTACGTGTGCTGCTTGCCTGCTGTAGCCATTGTCCCATGCTCCAGGGGCTCCTGGGGCACAAGGTGGGGGGAGGTTGTCTTTCCTGGGGCATTGACCTGTGATGGGGCATTGACCTGTGAAGGCCTTTGTGGACTTCCCAGACCACCACTCAGGTTGTCCCAGCTCCCTGGAGGGCAGGGTGTCATCCAGACCTTCCTGCAGCAACAGTGCCGAAGTCTGTCCCCTGCCATGAGTGCTATGGACAGGTGCATTCGCAGACACTCTGGCCTTTAGTTGGCTGGCCCTTTAACACAAAGGCCTGTGTGTGCCTGAGAGTACCAGACCCCACCCCAGCTGTCCTGTGGCTCTAGGCAGGGGATTTTTAGACGGCCGGGATGTTTTCTCATCTGGTGTTTCTGCATCACCCTGGGGCATCAAGGGCTACAGGGTGAGGTGTCCCAGCACTGTCTGGAGAGACCTCAGGCAGCACTAATGCCCACGCTGCAGGGAGTGTGGCCCTCCGGCTGAGGCGGCTTCTCTAGCAGGCTTAGTGGGATGGGAGTGATGGGGAAAAGTGAGGGGCCATGGCGACCCCTCCTTTTTCCCCTTCATCAGAGCCTCATTGGGGGTGGGATGCTGTGTTCCAGAAATGGGGGCCACCTGACATCTGAGCTGAGGTGGAGAACCTGCCTGCTGGCTCCACAGGTCAGACTCCCAGACTTGACCAGCTGCTTGCACAAAGGCCTTCTGGGCAGCTGCATTTCCCTTTGTGAGACTGACATTTGTTGAAAGGGACAAGAAAGCTAGGCCGTGATTGTATCCAGTGTAAGAGGCTTGGCATGAGAACCTTAAGTAATGAGGCATGGCTTAAAAAACAAGCTTTAATCCATTTCATAAAAATTATTCTTGCAATTGAACGTCGCCAGGCCCACATGCCCAGCAGGAGACAGGAGACAGTTTCACATTTTCCAGGCTCAGGACAAGGCAGTCTCCTCCACATGCCACAGGCATCTGAGTGAGTGTAGATGCCTGGTGGGCAGGAGGTAGGCACAGATGATCTGAAGGGGCCATCTATTTAAAAGTCTGCAGCTCCAGCTCAATGGACACCTTAAACTCTGTCAGGAGCATACCCCAAGAGAAAATTAAGCCCAGAGGAGAGAACCTCAGGCCTGAGAGCCCTGCACCCCTCCTCAACCGCTACCACCTGGGACCAGGGCCAGCCTGAGGCAATGGGGGCACCTGAATTTGCCCTGAAGGGCTCCCTCATTCAAATCACATAGAGAGGCACAGCTTTAGGATTCAGCAGGGCAGGGAGGGAGGAAGCAGGCGTGAGCCGGCCACAGCTTTGAATGACCTACCAGCCCCTGCGGTCACCAAGAACTGGTGTTTAATGAGGGGAAAACCATCGCCACACAGAACTGCCTAGCCAAGCCCCTCCCCAGCAGCTTCCTCCCTCCCTGGATGAGGGGACTCGTGCCGGGAGTCCCAGAAAGGAGGCATCGATGCCCAACCAAATGGGATGTCAACTGCAGGGACCTAGCAGGACACTTGTCCCTTTTTCAAAAAATATTACGGCAGAATAATAGAAAACTAACAGGCGTGGCCCCTCAGAGCGATGAAACCCACGTGCCTGCGGGCCAGCTCGAGCCACAGTTGCGCCAATAAGCGCATGAAATAGTTAAATGCACACTCCCAACAGCGGGGCCCCCGGGCTGCTCGGAGCTGGCTCCAGCTGCTGTCACTGTCCACTGAGAAAGGCCAAGTGCCCTTTGGTGCATCTGTTGGCGTAGTGTCCTTTCTCGCCACACTGGGAAGAGCAGGAAGTGGGGGGAAGAGGAGAGATAGACAATAATACTGTTCAAATGCAGTTTTCAACTAAGGCAGTGCCCGCCAATTCCCCAGTCATCCACCAAGTCCCCACTCAGAACAGGACTCTGAAATTCTCAGTGGTACAGTTTTTTTCAAATTGGAGGGTGAGGGAGCTCAGGATGGAAAGTGCAGTGGTGCAGAAACTAGCCAGCAAGTCACAGGTGCGAGGGAGAACAGGCCACCAGAAGGTGACCTGCTAGCACCCTGCAGGAGGCTCTTTCAGGCCCACACCTCTCCCACATGGACACCGGGCCTGCCCAGGGAGGGACTCCCAAGTGGGTAGCAGGACAAAGAGAAGTCCGTGGCACCTGAGCTCTGCCACCCCGTCTGGGGACCAAGCCCCTCTGCACCACAGGCCAGTCACTTACCTCTGAGCCAAGGTCTGGGGTTCCCTGGCAGGAGATGGGAGGGAACAGCATGAGAAGTGCCCCAGCCTCCCCTCCCTTTGGGAACCAGTGCTGGGGACGGAAGTTGGGCTGTACCCAACGTTTTCCCTCGTGGTTGTGACACACCTGTCTAAGCTACCTTGGGGACAGGTTTTGATCGCAGGATAAGAGAGATGGGATGATGCTTAGACTTGGGTAAGGGAAGCCTTCAGAGCCACATGACAAATCCAGCCCTGACCCTGCTTCATCCCAGTCCTGATTATTCAGGCCCTTCCGTAGTTTCTCTTTACTCTGTGACTCCTTAAACGGCAGCCTCAAGCACTGAACAAAAGGGTCAGGAGGCAGCTGGGGGCACTGACTGTGTGCTGACACCCACCCCCCAGTCCCTGCTGCCCCGAGGGGCTCTGCCCAGTCAGCACCCAGCACTCTTGCCAGCTCTGTTCCCTGGCTGTACAGTCCCTGTTTTCTTTCTTCCATGTTGGCCAGGGTGGTCTCGAACTCCTGACCTTGTGATCTGCCCTCCCCCCTCCCTTGGCCTCCCAAAGTGCTAGGATTACAGAGCGGCAAGATAACAGCTAAGTCTGCTCTACACACAGTCCCACTTGCGTGCTTTTTTTTTTTTTTGGTTTTTGGAGACGAGTCTCACTCTGTCGCCCAGGCTGGAGTGCAGTGGTGCAGTCATAACTAACTGAAGGCTTGACCTCCTGGGCTTAAGCAATCCTCCCACCTCAGCCTCCCCAGTAGCTAGGACTACAGGCATGCGCCACCACACCCAGCCTGTTTTGTGATTTCTAATCTGGACTCATTCTTCAGAACTCCAGACGTAGGAATTGTGTGTGCCTTGGGTTGAGAACATACTCTTCCAAGAAAATTGGGGGTTGCTCCTGCCAGGTGCCAGGGGCATACCAATCCTGGGGCAATTTTGGATTAGATAACTCAGTTTGTAACTTTCCAGCTTTAACCAAGGACATGAATACAGGCCCAGACTCATCAACAACATCAAACTATGAAGAGATTTCCCTCTTCTTTCCCCACCTCCCACAGAGCCAGGAGTGAACAGGACAGTTTTTGAGGAGGTTTCTTTAAGCTCACCCTTCCCCTGAGTCCATTTTATGTACTGGGGGAGGGGATGGGGACGGGGGTGCTGTAACCCAGCGTCCTGTTTCCTCGGGTGTGCCCTGCAGAATCCGAGGATGCCCCCAGGACAGCCAGCGGCTCCAAGGGTTCACCCTTCCCTGGATCAGTGTTTCCATTTTGTTCCCGTCCTCTTGGGGGCTTCCCTCACCTGCCTGCAGGCCCCATCCATTCACTGGGCAGGCGTTCTCACCATCCTTTACCGTGCCTCAGTGTGGTGTGGTAGGAAATAGGACAGTCTCTAGCCCACCATAGTGGATGGGTAACTAGACTGTAACTTTATGCTTACAGTCCGCAAAAACGAATGTTTTCACTTTTCTCATTTCACCAAACATATGGGGCATGAGGGAATGGCCACTGACAGTAAGGGAAGACCCCACCCCATCCCCCAGCCCAGGGACTCACCTTGTAACAGGTGACCTGCTCCAGTGGCCGGGGTCCCCGGTTGCCCGCGCTGCTGTTTTGACTCTGCATGACCCCGATGACCTGTGGGGTTCTCTGCTGATTGGGAGAAGAGTTCTGACTCGTTAACTGGATCAAGGAGGACGACCTTTGTAATGGCGGATTGTTACTTTGCTGGAAAGAGTTACACAACACGGTTTTACTGTGGAAAACACGTGCACGCAGACTACCGATGGGGACAGGAAAAAAGAGGGCGGGACTCGTCCCGCAAACGGCAGGAAGAAGGGCTTCCACGATGGCCCAGCTCAGGACAGCGGGCAACAGAGAAACATCTGGTGATGATGGCAGGAGCCACTGCCCGAAAAACACCATGCAGACACACAAAAACGAAAAATAAAATAGAAAACAAAACATCAAGGAGACAAGAGGAGGTCTCTGGGGCAGTGGGGCGAGGGCATGTTCAGGCCTTACTTTGGTTTCTGAGGTTCTGGCTTCAGGTCAGGATGAACGCTTGGTTCAGCCAGATGTTTAGCAGCCTACACGGCGAGCAAGTCACAGAAAAACAGTTGGAGCCTGACACACTGAGCTGCGTTCTCGGGCTGAGAGGACCCTCCTCTAGGGAGCCCCGCCAGGAGGAGGGCCAGGGCTCCTGGGGTAGGGATTCCACAGCAGGGCCTCCTCCCGACCCGTGGGCTCCTGGCTCTGGCCCATAAGTGCAGAACCCGAGCTAGAAAACCCCCAGGTTGGCACGGCTGCACCTACACCTGGAATTCCCGGCTTTCCCCATCAAGAGTTCAATATGACTGGCCTCCACACAGCTGCATCCACTGCATCCTCTCCTGGCTGTTCAGCCTCTAGCACTTAGCGGGGCTGGTGGGGCTTTGGCAGCCAGTCCAGAGCCCAGCAGGGTAGGAGGTGAGGCTTTGGGCTCAGGTGGGTGGGCTTGGTGGGCCTGTTGGGAACCCTGCCTGATGCCCGCCCTGCCTTGACACCAGCCCTTCCTCTTGGCTCAACCCCCGACTCCCATAACCAAACTCAGGGTGCCCTTGGCGTTGAGGGGCTGCTGCAGATCCCCACGTGTCTATGGCATTTTCCTCCCTCCTTGGGCTGGAGGGGTTGGACCAGCTGCTTGGCTGCAGGGCCCCTTATCTAGAAAACTAGAGCCAGCTGGGCCTGTTCTCACCCCTCCTCCCAGCCTCCACTCCACAGGAGCAGGGGCGGTGCTGGCCAGAGTGGTCAGTTCTGCTGCCACACCTGCTCCTGCCCAGTGGCGTCACCTCAGGCAAGTCCCCCCGCTCTGGGAGTCTCAGTTCCCCTATCTGCAAAACGAAGGGTCTGGCCCAGGAGCAAGAGCAGCAGACATGGTGCCCAGGCCGGCTCCATGCCAGCTCCGGGGGCGCAGACACGGTGCCCAGGCCGGCTCCTGGGGCAGATGCTGCTGCGCCAGGCAGCCCCATGTCACAATGGGTGGCTGGTTGCACGGCACCTCAACTTTGCTGCTGCGCTTGGCCTTGCTGAGGTTCCAGGGCGAGAGGCCCTGCATCTCTCGAGGGAGATACATATGGCTCTGCCCCTGACTTTTCTGCGGGAACTTGGGAGACGCCCCTTCTCTCCCAAGTTCTCCAGTGGGGTCTAAGGCAGACCGCACCCCCGGGGGACACTGAGGTTCTCGCTGGAGAAAAGGCACTTCCTTCCTACCGAGGAGGGCCAGGCACGGTACCTTTGCCGGAGGCTGGGTCTGCTGCGGCAGTGGGGGCTGCTCGGTGGTTCCCATGGGCAGTTCAAATCGAGGGCTGGTCACCAGCAGCCAGAGGGAAGGAGAACAAGAGAAGGAGTCGGGGACGGGGGATGAGAAGAGAGAAGCCAGGCCATGCTCTTAAATTCCAGCCCGATGAAAATCACACTCAGCTGCCCCAGCACAAAGTGACTTGACACAAGCTGCATGGATGGGGTGGGGCTGGCACTCAGCTCTGTTCCTGGGAGGCCACGGGAGTGGCGGGGAGAACACAACTGACTTGCCTGGGCTCAGGCCCAGCCCTGTCTACACTGAACTGGGAGACTCATGGCCAGTGCTGCTCGGAAATGACAAAGGCTGCACTGGTACGCGCCTGCTGCGCCCCAGGAGCTGTACACAGGGAACCCCCCTCCCCGCAGGGTCTTACTCTGGCGGCAGCCCCTTCTCCCATCACTTGGTCACGGTCTGCCCCTGGGCCACCTGCAGGTGCCTGCACTCTTATTCAAGGAGTGAGACCCAGTGGCAGCACCGGCCACTTCCCTGCAGTGAGAAGCAGAGACCAGGGTCCCCACAGACCTGGAGACTTATCCCGCTGCAGGTTCAGCAGTGTGGGTGAGGCAGCCGGGAGGAGGGGAGGCTTGTCTGCAGCCCCAGTGCCACCCCAGGCAGAAGCCCGGGTCCACAAACAAAGTGACAGATGGGCACTGGGCTCCAAGGACAAGACAATGGAGCCAGAAGAGAGGTGCTAACCCCATAGAGCAAGAATTAAAACCCATCTTCAAAGGCTCACAGACTTGCTATCTATCTATCTATCTATCTATCTATCTATCTATCTATCTATCTATCTATCTATCTATCTATCTAGAGATGGAGTCTCGCTCTGTCGCCCAGGCTGGAATGCAGTGGCACGATGTTGGCTCACTGCAACCTCCACCTCCCGGGTTCAAGTGATTCTTCTGCCTCAGCCTCCTGAGTAGCTGGGATCACAGGCACACACCACTACGCCTGGCTAATTTTTGTATTTTTAGTAGGGACAGGGTTTCACCATATTGGCCAGGCTGGTCTTGAACTCCTGACCTCGTGATCTGTCCACCTCAGCCTCCCAAAGTGCTGGGATTACAGGTATGAGCCACCACACCCGGCCCAGACTTGCCTTTGACCATGTGCCCCTGGCCAGGGACCGAGCCCTGTGCCCCTGTGTGTGCTGCGTGAAATGGGTGTGTTCTCTCCTACCCTCACTGTTAGATGACTACTTATTCTATGTGAAACCCCAAGCTCAGGGTTTTCTGAGCCTCCACATAGGAGACTGAAATTCTAGTTTCCTTCCTTTAGGGTGCAGGTTCTTAACCGGAAGTCCCCAAATTCCCTAAATGATATGTACGGCTACATGTGTGTCTGTTTCCCACAGCTTCCACTAGATTACCAGATGGCCCATGACCCAAGAAATGGGTGTAGGCAGCGCCACCTCTGGGCTCAAGAAGCACTGGTGGCCATAAGCAGGGATTACTTCCCTATCTCCTGCCCCCACCCTTGGCTCTGGTGCTGACATCACACAGTGACCAAAGCCCAGGTGGCCCAGGGAAGATACAGAGGGCAGCACGGCCTGGGCTGGGAGCTGGGGTAGAGGGTAGAGGGCAGAGCGGCTGGCTACTCACTGCATGAATTTACACGAGGGCCCCTCTGGGCAGAATCCCACGAGGTAATTCACACAGATGACTCTCCGTGTGTGCCGGTGCCTGCAGAGGGGACCTGCAGAGCCAAGTATCTGGTCACTTAGACGTCCCCTCTACCAGTTAGAGAGCTGGAGCATGGCTTCAAATGCTGGCTGTCCCCCATTCATGGGAGACGGGGCAGGGACCTCACCTCCCAACACTGGCCTCCTTATCAAAAATGCAGGTGGACCACCACCCACCCAGCATTCTTGGGAGAGTCAAGGGAGATGAGGGGTGTGAGAAAGCCGCTAGCTGCACAATGTCAGGTTTTGCTGGGACAGGTAGAGCAAGATGTCCCAGGTAGACCAGATGGCAGCCTCCAGGGTCATGTGGGCAGAGAAGGGAGGACTTGGCTTCTTGCCAGGGGCCCAGCTCACCCTGGCACCTACCGTGCTTGCAGAAGCCACGGTCATACCAAGGGCAGTCCTTGATCTTGGACTCGGGGTCGATGTGCAGGAAGGGACACTCCTTGTTGCTGCACTCTCCTGCAGGAAAACTCAGACGTGAGGCCACTAGGAAGGCCGGGCCAGGCCCACCTTGGCTTCATCCAAGAAGAAGAAGTTCTGGTGTCCAGTTTTGGCCTGATGAGCCCTGAGAGCCAGGGAAGAGTGTCTCTGAGCCCCAGCTTCCTGTGCAGTGGGGCTGTGACGGAAAAGCACCCACGGAGACCAGGAAGTTCCACTCTGATTGGCTCGTCATGTCTAAGAGCTGGGACAAGGGTAGGGAGAAGCAATTGTGGACCTGGCCCTCTCTGAAGCAGCGGGCCCCAGGGACCACCAGCACTGAGAACTGCCTTCCTGGGTAGTTGCCCGCTTCCTGGCTCACCTTCTCCAATCCACGTTAACAACTGTGCTCAAAATCCAGAGGAAATGCAAACTCCTTCCCCAGGCTCCCCCACAGGCTCCCCCTCTGCCATCCCCCAGTCACATGTGTCCCCCTGCACCAGGACCAGCCCCTTCTCAGTCTTCCGCTCCCAGCTCAGGAATCCCCTCATCCTTGACCACTCTGCCTCAAGGTTCTGGTCATGGTTTCCTTCCTTCAGAGCACTTGTCACAAGTAGTTTCTTCTCTGCTCGTCTCATGGCTTATCGGCTACATCTTTCCCTGGACCACAAGAATGAAGAATTCACAGGGCAAGGACCTCTTCACCATTGTCCCTCCAGTGCCTAGAAAGGGGGCCCTCAACCCACTGTCTGTGGTGCAGGTGACAGAAGCTGCAGACAGTGTGTCCTGCACCAGGGCTGTCAGCAAGGAAGGAGCGACCCCCAGGCCACTTGGATAGCGGTGCCTTGAAAGCCTGCCCAGGAGAGCCAGCTGCTGCCTCTGGAGACAGATGGGAGGCCACTGCCCCATCCCAGTGCTGCTATGGGCAAGGGGCCGGGGAGAACATGTTACACTGCACAATGACAGAGGACAGCACTTGGGGAGCTGGGAAGCTTGGGTTCTATTTCTTCTCAGCTTATGCCACCTCCACAAAACAAGCCACAGCTTTCATTAATAAGCCAGCAGGCCACGCCTATTGGGATGCTGAAATAATTAATGTCTCCTCCAACAGCAGTGCTTTGAAAGCATGAAGCATACCTTGCACCCCTTGGCTCCCTGCAGGATTCCAGCCTTCTGCCGCGCTCCCTGCCCAGGACTAGAGCCAGCCTCATGCTGACCCACAGAGCTGCTGCTTGGGAAACCTCGAAGTGCAGACCTGAGCAGGGACCCTGGGGACTCATTCCAGCAGGGAGCACAACATCTCTGCCAGACTCTGTGCCAGCCCCACCGACTCCACCCAGTCTCCCGCTTCTCCACGCAGGCCACTCAGGACAGCTGAGGCCACGGATTCTCTAAGCAGGGTTCAAGGCAAGCTTGTTGCTACCAGAAGTCACATCTGAGGCTGCTATTTTGAAGGGCTGTTAAGGATGGCTGAAATGTCACCAGGATCATGGCTCCCAGAGAGAAGGAACCAGCACCAGCCTGAGAGGCAGTTCCCACACTGTAGGGAGAAGTGGGTTTCAGGGAGAAGGTGGATGTGGACAGAAACCAACCACGGACATAATGCAGCCAGCTGGACAACTCGCTGCTTCCAGGTTACCCTCATTAGCCTCAAATCCCAGAGTGACTGAAAGAGCTCCAAACACTGAAGCACTCCAAAAGAATGTAAGGGGTCTGGCGCAGTGGCTCAAGCCTGTAATCCCAGCACTTTGGGAGAGGCAGGCAGATAATTCGAGCCCAGGCGTTCAAGGCCAGTATGCGAAACACAGCGAGACCCTGTGTCTTTAAAAAAAAAAAAAAAGAGAGAGATGAGCAGAAAATAGCTATGCTGTCTCCTAAAAGCTGGCTGAGGCTGGCAGGCTCTGCCCGAGTTTCTCCTCTGAGAATGGAAAGATGGGAAAAACAGGCAGAGAGAGCGTGGACACTGAGCAGCCAGCAGACCCCTCTGCACCCTCGTTCTCAGCAGAGCCTCCAGAGCTCCAGGCGCCTTACCGAACTTGGAGTAGAAGTAGCACTCGGGCATCTTGGTCATGTCATATTCATGCAGGAACTCGCACTGGTCCCCTTTCTTGCATAGGCCACGCAGCCAGTGTTTGCACACAACTGTCTTCTCACCGCTGATGTGGCGAAATGGACACATGCCCCCTGCCGGGAAGACAGGGACAGGGTGTCAGCAGAGAGGCCACCCTGAGCCCAGGGGACAGGGCCTGGAGAAGCTGAGGCATCTTCACCTCCTAACTCCGGGAGCCACCTGAAGGCATCACATCCTGGAAGGGGGCAGAGGTCCGCCTCACAGAAGGCAACATGATTTGAGGCAGTACGCTGACAGACACTTCACATTTTAATAGTTACTCATGGCCGGGCGCGGTGGCTCACCCCTGTAATCCCAGCACTTTGAAAGGCCAAGGCGGGCGGATCACGAGGTCAGGAGATCGAGACCATCCTGGCTGACACGGTGAAACCCCATCTCTACTAAAAATACAAAAAATTAGCTGGGCGCCTATAGTCCCAGCTACTTGGGAGGCTGAGGCAGGAGAATGGCATGAACCCAGGAGGCGGAGCTTGCAGTGAACCGAGATCCCACCACTACACTCCAACCTGGGCGACAGAGCGAGACTCCTTCTCAAAAAATAGTTACTCATCATCTCACAGATATTACTGTAAGATGGAGCCATAAAAAGGAGGGAGATGCTGGGAGGCTGAGGTGGGTGGATCACGAGGTCAGGAGTTCGAGACCAGCCTGACCGACATGATGAAACCCCATCTCTACTAAAAATACAAAAAAAATTAGCTGGGCGTAGTGGTGGGGGGGCCTGTAATCTCAGCTACTTGGGAGGCTGAGGCTGGAGAATCGCTTGAACCCAGGAGGCGGAGGTTGTAGTGACCGGAGATCACGCCATTGCACTCCAGCCTGGGTGACAAGAACAAAACTCTGTCCCAAAAAAAAAAGAAGAAAGAAAGAAAAAAAAAAAGAAAGATGAACTTAGCCAGGTGTAGTAGCTCACACCTATGATCCTAGCACTTTGGGAGGCCAAGACAGGAAAATCACTTGAGCCCAGAAGTGCAAGATCAGCCTGAGACCTTGTCTTCACTAAATAAATAAATAAGTAAATAAGTAAGTAAGCAAGCAAGCAAGCAAGCTAGCTGCGATGCCAGACACAGTGGCTCACACCTGTAATCGCAGCACTCTGGGAGGCCGAGGTGGTGGATCATCTGAGGTCAGGAGTTCGAGACCAATCTGGCCAAAACATAATGAAACTCTGTCTATACTAAAAATACAAAAAATTAGCTGGGTGTGGTGGTGTGCACCTGTAATCCCAGCTACTCGGGAGGCTGAGGCAGGAGAATTGCTCAAACCCAGGAAGCAGAAGTTGCAGTGAGCCAAGATCACACCACTGCACTCCAGCCTGGGCAACAAGAGCAAAACTCCGTCTGAAAAAAAAAAAAAAATTAGTTGGGTATGGTGGTGCACACCTGTAGTCCCAGCTACTGGGGAGGCTGAGGTGGCAGGATCACTTGGGCCCAGGAGGCTGAGCTTGCAGTGAGCTATGACTGTGCCACTGCACTCCAGCCTGGGTGACAGAGCAAGATGCTGCCTCTTAAAAAAAAAAGAAAGACCAATTTCAGAATTGAGGAAATGTGATGTATACACATGGAGGGACGTGTGCCTTCTGGGACAGAGCCAGCCTGTGGGGATGTGTGGGACTTCTAACAGGTGGCCTGGCAAGACAACCACGGAGGGCTGACCAGAATGAGGCCATTCTACACTTCTGCTGTCCAATATGGCAGCTGCTAGCCCCATGTGACTACTGACCACTTGAAATATGACTAGTGTGTCTGAGGATTTCAAGTTTTAAATGTGATTTGATTTTACTTAAATATGAACTGCCACATATGACTAGTGGCTACTGTATTAGTCAACAGAGAGACAGTCAGAATGCCCTGTGTTAGGGATGGCTGTGCTAACAGAAGGTGGCTGGTCAGAAGGGCAGAATTAGGCCGGGCGCGGTGGCTCAAGCCTGTAATCCCAGCACTTTGGGAGGCCGAGATGGGCGGATCACGAAGTCAGGAGATCGAGACCATCCTGGCTAAGCCGGTGAAACCCCGTCTCTACTAAAAATACAAAAAACTAGCCGGGCGAGGTGGCGGGCGCCTGTAGTCCCAGCTACTCGGGAGGCTGAGGCAGGAGAATGGTGTGAACCCGGGAGGCAGAGCTTGCAGTGAGCTGAGATCCGGCCACTGCACTCCAGCCTGGGCACTCAAAAAAAAAAAAAAAAAAAAGAAGGGCAGAATTACTGAGCAAAGACATGGGAGTAAGACCAGAGGCCCAGTGGAGGTAATGACGTTCTGACTGGACATTGTGAAGTTGGCCTGGCTGATCTGCCAGAAACTCTACTACCTCAGTGGTAAATGACTGTTATAGAAGCAAAACTCACCAAAACCATTCATTAAAACCAGCCCTTTGCTCTGATTCTCTGCTCCCCTTTTTCAAGCTTCTCATTAATATTTAAGTCTCCTAAATAAATTTTCCTACAGGAGAAAAATGCCCAGACCATGGTAAGTTAAGGTTGTGCCTAGTGATACTTCTTTTTTTTTTGAGACGGAGTCTCGCTCTGTCGCCCAGGCTGGAGTGCAGTGGTGCGATCTCGGCTTAGTGCAAGCTCCGCCTCCCGGGTTTACACCATTCTCCTGCCTCAGCCTCCCGAGTAGCTGGGACTACAGGCGCCCACCACCTCACCTGGCTAGTTTTTGGTATTTTTTTAGTAGAGACGGGGTTTCACCGTGTTCGCCAGGATGGTCTCGATCTCCTGACCTCGTGATCCGCCCGTCTCGGCCTCCCAAAGTGCTGGGATTACAGGCTTGAGCCACCGCGCCCGGCCTACTTCTTTTTTTTTGAGACGGGGTCTCCCTCTGCTACCCAGGCTGGAGTGCAGTGGTGTGATCTTGGCTCACTGCAACCTCTGCCTCCCGGGTTCAAGTGATTCTCCTGCCTCAGCCTCCCGAGTAGCTGGGATTATAGATGGGTGCCACCATGCCCAGTTAATTTTTGTATATTTAGTAGAGATGAGGTTTCACCATGTTGGCCAGGTTGGTCTCAAACTCCTGACCTCAGGTGATCCATCCGCCTCGGCCTCCCAAAGTGCTGGGATTACAGGCGTGAGCCACCGCACCTGGCCCCTAGTGATACTTCTGATGGATTCGCCTGGCCCACATACAATTATTAAAAGAGCACAGCCGAAGGGGTAACAAGATGGCGACCAAGATAGTGTTGCTCCATAAGCTGAAGCTTGCTGAACTAAAGTAAGGATGTCTTGCTCGTGGTTGGGAGACCAAGGGAATGAAGCAAGATCTTTTTTTTTTTTTTTTGAGATGGAGTCTTGCTCTGTTGCCAGGCTGGAGTGCAATGGCATGATCTCGGCTCACTGCAACCTCTGACTCTCTGGTTTAAGGGATTCTCCCACCTCAGTAGTCTTGTGTAGTCTGTGTTGGGGGCTGGTTATCGAGAACAAGACCCCACGAGATGGGTTATCATGGGGTGTTTTGGATGGGAGGCCACAGAAAACCATGAGCCTGTGGAGACTGGAATGAGAAAGACCTGGGTTCAGACACTGGGCTCCGCCACTGATGAACTCTGTGACATTGAGAAAGTTCCTGAATGTCTCAATGCTGGGGGCTTCTTTCCACGTCACAGATCAGGTTGTGGCCACGGGGAATGCGAAGTGATAAGGCAGCCTTAGAGCCAGGTTCAGTCCTGCGTTTAGGTTTCAGGTGGAACACCCCATGAGGTTCCTAGCCTGTCCGAACCAGTTTTATCTACAGAGATCGTTAGTCTGTAGAAAGCAATGTGGCGGCCTCCAATTCAGCTGGGGACAAGGAGGTGGAAGGGCGCCTCGGGAGGCACGTCAGGGAGCCCGGAGTTTCTTACCTTTGCCACAGGCAGCTTTCAAAAAGAATTCACAGACAGCAGCACCCGACTCTAGAAAGGAGAGAAAAGGAGAGGAATCAAACAAAGAGGTGCAATTGCTACTGACGATGTCTGAAGACAGTGGGAGGGAACCTTTCTGACCTCTTGACCCACCAAGGGTTCAGGGTTCAGGAAATAAAGTAGCAAAACTATGCAAAGCCCAACCAAGCAAGGAAGAAGCTGCTTATGTTAGTCATGCCCTACAAAATGAGACACAAACATTGAGAGCAGTCATTACCCAGTGCTTTGAGAGCCTCCTGTATATAAGATCCTTTCGAGGAGTTAAGAGCAGATGGGGAAAGGAAGGCTGGAGTACAAGATCCCAGAAATAATTTTTTTTTTGAGATGGAGTTTCACTCTTGTTGCCTGGGCTGGAGTATAATGGCGTGATCTCGGCTCACTGTAATTTCCGCCTCCCAGGTTCAAGCAATTCTCCTGCCTCAGCCTCCCAAGTAGCTGGGATTACAGGCGCCTGCCACCACGCCCAGCTAATTTTTGTATTTTCAGTAGAGATGGGGTTTTTTTGGCCAGGCTGGTCTCGAACTCCTGACCTCAGGTGATACACCCACCTCGGCCTCCTAAAGTGCTGGGATTACAGGCATGAGCCACCGTGCCTGACCCACAGAAATAAATTAATGGCCCCCAGCTGACACCTTCCTCCAGGAAGGTGAATTCACGGACACCTTAACATGAGGCAGAGGGAAGGAATGATCTCACAGAAGTATAGACAATCAGGGCCTCTGAGAAGGGTCAGGCTTCAAGGAAAAGGCAGTGCCTCTGAGACACTAGTCCAAAGGAAAGCACGTTAAGTGCAGACACAGAGGACTGCTTTTAATATGCAACATCCATATACAATTTTTTTTCTAGTTTTTTGAGACAGAGTCTCACTCTGTCACCCAGGCTAGAGTGCGGTGGTGCGATCTCGGCTCACTGCAACCTCCGCCTCCCCAGTTCAAGAGATTCTCCTGCCTCACTTCCTGAGTAGCTGGGATTATAGGTGTGCACCGCCACGCCTAGCTAATTTTTTTGTATTTTTAGTAGAGAGGGGGTTTTGCCATGTTGGCCAGGCTGGTCTCAAACTACTGGCTTCAAGTGATCCGCTTACCTTGGCCTCCCAAAGTGCTGGGATTACAGACGTGAGCCACCACGCCTGGCCCACATACAATTATTACAGGCTGGTTTCGAACTCCTGACCTTGTGATTTGCCTGCCTTGGCTTCCCAAAGTGCTAGGATTACAGGCGTGAGCCACCGCAACCCATCCCACATACAGTTATTAAAAGAGCACACCCGGAGGGGGTAACAAGATGGTAACTGAGATGGTGGAGCTCCATAAGCTGAAGCTTGCTGAACTAAACAAGAATGTCTTGCTTGTGGTTTGGAGACCAAGGGAATAAAGCAAGATCTTATCCACAGACTCCAGGCATTCCTTGAAGAACATGCTGAAGAAGAGGCAAATGAAGATGTACTGGGAGATGAAACAGAAGAAGAAACAAACCCCCTGTCAAAGAGTAAGAACCCCCTGAAAAAACCTGTTGATGTGGCAGCAGAGAAGAAAGTGGTGAAAATTACATCTGAAATACCACAGGCTGCGAGAACGCAGAAGAGGGCCGAACGATTCAGTGTACGTGTGAGCTTGGAGAGTAAGAAAGCTACTTGGGCAGCTAGGTTTGGGATTTCTTCAGTTCCAACACAAGTCTGTCACCTGAGAACAAACCTATGGTTAACTTGGATACGTCCAAGGAAAGAGCTCAAAGATTTGGTTTGAATGTCTCTTCAATCTCCAGAAAGTCTGAAGATGACAAGAAACTGAAAAAGAGGAAGGAGCGATTTGGGATTGTCACAAGTTCAGCTGGAACTGGAACCAGAGGATATAGAGGCAGAGAAGAGGAAAAGAGCAGAGCGCTTTGGGACTGCCTGATGAAAGGTTCTTGATACTTTTTGTTCTCCAGTGTTTTCCATTTCTCTCATTCTTTTTGGTCACATACATACCTAAATGCACAGTGATGTGCCTATGTCCTGCCTCGCCATGAGGAAGCATGTACCCCAGGTACACCTGTGAACTGCTGCAGCAGTCTGACTTATTGCTGTTTCAGCTTTAAGGTTGTTGTGCTTTTGTTTTTGATTATGTTGCTTGTTAACAAAAAAAAAAAAAGAAAAAAGAAAAAAAAAAGCACAGCCTTTCATTCCCACAGTTAAGAGTGTGCTGGAATTCAGTGGGCTCCAGGGACCAGCTGTTCTGATGAGTCCAGGAATTCACCAGCCCCCAGTTGCCAGACTAAACTGACCTTGGCATCAGAAACAGTTTCCTCTACAAGTAACCATTTTAGAATTGCTGAAAAACCAATGACAGCATCTCTGAAGTGCACTTAACGTGCCTCCCCTTGCTAAATCACAAAAGATTCCTTGGCTTCTTGGAAGCAGGCGGATTTTGCTAGGACACAGCTGAGGTTATAGAACTTACGGCTGCTGTCACAGGGAGGTCACTCCATTTGCATTTCAAAAAGTCTGAAAGTAGCCAGGTGTGGCGACTCACGTCTGTAATCCTAGGCGGGTGGATCACTTGACGTCAGGAGTTCAAGACCAGCCTGGCCAATATGGTGAAATCCCATCTCTACTAAAAATACAAAAATTAGCCAGGTGTGGTGGCACATGCCTGTAATCCCAGCTACTCAGGAGGCTGAGGCAGGAGAATCTCTTGAACCCAGAGGCAGAGGTTGCAGTGAGCCAAGATTGCATCACCATGCTCCAGTCTGGGCAACAGAGCAAGACTCTGTCTCAAAAAAAAAAAAAAAAAAAAAAAAAAAAAAAAAAAAAAATTCTGAAAGTATCTCTGGTCTTTCTCTTCAGAGGTTAGAGTTGCTTCTGCTCAGAAATCCACAGTTCTGGGAACTGAGTCTCATGTGGATGGGATGAGTATGCCTTACGGCAAAGTGACAGTTCTTCCCAAACCTCAGAAGGGCATGAAGAGGAGGGATGGGTGAGGAAGGGCTGAGGCCTCACTGGGCTTTAACTGAACAGGATATGGACAAGCAGTGAGCGTGGGGGGTGCCTACAGACTCTGAAGCCCTGGCTGGGGCAGCACCATGGCCAGGTGTGTCCCTGGCCTCAAGAACAGGTATGTGGGCCCCTCGCCACTGTACCTCCCCTCACAGGTTTGTGGATCTGTCAGGTGGCAGAAGGGTGGGAGGGAAAGATCTGCCCTGCGTGGGTGGTTCCATGGTCTCAAGCTAGTGTCATCAAGACAGGAAAAGGCCGACTGGGCGCAGTGGCTCATGCCCGTAATCCCAGCACTTTGGGAGGCCGAGGCAGGTGGATCATTTGAGGTCAGGAGTTCAAGACCAGCCTGGCCAACATGGTGAAACCTCATCTCTACTAAAAATACAAAATTAGTTGGGCATGGTGGCGGGAGGCTATAATCCCAGCTACTCAGGAGGCCGAGGCAGGAGAATTGCTTGAACCTGGGAGGTGGAGGTTGCAGTAAGCCAAGATCACGCCATTGCACTCCAGCCTGGGCAACAACAGCGAAACTCCATCTCAAAAAAAAAAGAGACAGGAAAAGGCCACGTGTGCAGGGATGAAGTTATCACAGGACTCAAGGGGTAGGTAAGAGGGGGTGTGTGTGTGTGAATTTCAGCAGCTGCTTTTTAGGGGGTGTACAGTGGCGATGGTGTTTGTGGGTGTGTCAAATAGGGTGGTCTGATGATGTCTCCTTATAAGCACTATCTTGTTTTTCTTGATGACTTAACTTCCAACGAAACTATCTTGTACAGAAGTATCACCATGTAAAGTTGTGGGACAGGCAGCAAAAAAAAAAGAAAAAAATTTATATATATATATATATAGGCCAGGTGTGGTGGCTCATGCCTGTAATCTCAGTACTTCCGAGGTGAAAGGATCGCTTGAGCCCAGGAGTTCAAGACCAAGACCAACCCTGGGAAACATGGTGAAACAGTGTCTCTACCAAGAAACACACACAAAAAAAATTTGCCAGGCGTGTTGGTGCACACCTGTGGTCCCAACTACTTGGGAAACTGAGGTGGGAGGACTGCCGGAGCCTGGGAAGTTGAGGCTGCATTGAGCCATCATTGCGTCACTGCACCCAGCCTGAGCAAAAGAGGAGCCCCTGTCTCAAAAGCAAACAAACAACAATAAAAAAACCACATAAGGCCGGGCGCGGTGGCTCAAGCCTGTAATCCCAGCACTTTGGGAGGCCGAGACAGGCGGATCACAAGGTCAGGAGATCGAGACCATCCTGGCTAAACCGGTGAAACCCCGTCTCTTCTAAAAAATACAAAAAACTAGCCGGGCGACGTAGCGGGCGCCTGTAGTCCCAGCTACTTGGGAGGGAGGCTGAGGCAGGAGAATGGCGTAAACCCAGGAGACGGAGCTTGCAGTGAGCCGAGATCCGGCCACTGCACTCCAGCCTGGGCGACAGAGCGAGACTCCGTCTCAAAAAAAAAAAAAAAAACCACATAAAGGGACAGACTCAGAGGTCACATGTGCATGAGAAGGTGTGGCTGCCTGAGGGGAGAGAGGCTGCTGGGAGACCCCGCTGGTAGTGCTGGGCGACAGCACACCAACACTGGAGAACTTGCCTGGCTCTGCTATGCACTGAGTGGTCGTCAGCAAGTCCCTTCCCCCGCTTGGGTCTCAGTTTCCCCATCTGTGGACTGAACTCAGTGACTTCCACAAGCCCGCGAACTTTAAGGTTATAGCATTAGATTTCAAGTGTGTCCGGATAGGAAAGAAGACACAAAGAAAATTACTGGTTTCTTTTAAAGTACAAGATATCCCACTGAGTAGGGGGTGGGGAGCCAGGAGCCACCATGTGAAGGGGAGGAGTGAAGGGAGTTCAGGCCAAGGGTCCACACTAGCTACTGGGTGTGATGAACAACTCAGAGCTGGGGTCCAGAAAAAAGTAGGGACAGGCCAAAAACTAAGGATGAGCTCCCAGAAGAGAGAGTCCTAGAAGGGAGTTTAAGAGTTTAGCTGGACTCTCCTACAGAGAGGTGGTCCTTCCCTCAGCACGCCTCCTCCAACAGCCTAGTTTTGATGAAAGCAAAAAGAAGAGACGCTCAATGTAGCGGGGTTGGGAGGTAGGGGGTGCGATATCCTCGTACTCTACTGTAGCTGGAAGAGTGTTGAGGGAGAGTTCCAGTCCAGGATAACCCACCCTTCTTCAAGAATTAAGCGAACGGACAACGTCCTACCCGCCTACAGATTACCTTTACACAGCCGCAGGGGGCCAAAGATCCGAGGCAGTGAACTCCTGAGTTCGAGTGAGGGGAAAAGGGGTCCCCAGACGGTGGAAATGGGGGCCTGGGAGTCAGGAGTCCTGGAACCAAGGGGGAGCTTCCCGGGATCCAGAAGAGGAGGTCTCAGGATGGAGTGAGAAGAGTCCCGGATCACAGATGAGGGAGTTCGGGAACTAAAGGGGAGGGTCCCAGGACCTGGAGGAGGTGGGAGGGACTCTCAAGACATAGAGGGAGGAGTCCCGCGATCGAAGGGGAGGGGTCCCAGGATCCAGAGGAAGCCGGGGGAGGTCTCAGGACTGAGGCGAAGGAATCCCGGGAACACAGAGGAGCGGGTCCCGGGTTCGAGTCGCTCTCGCCCTCCCGCCCGGGCCCCGCGCTCACTGTCCATGCCGGGGAAGGGCAGCGGCTGCGCCCCGAGCTGCTGCTCCACTGCGATCTCCAAGTCAAACTTGATGTGGTCTACGCTGGCGATTATTTCCTGCATGGCGGCGGCGGCGGCCCCACCGGCCCGGCTCCCCCTCGGTCTCCTGCAGCCCTCTCGCCTCTACCCGCCGCCGGGCCCGCCGCACACGCTCCTCCTGCGCCTCGCAGCCGCCGCCGCCGCCGCCGCCGCCCGAGGGATGCCGGGAGCGCCCAGAGCCCGCGCCGGCTCTTGCGCCTGTCCAGGCACTGCCAATCGAGCGCGGAGTCCCGCCGCTCCGCTAGTCCCGGCTAGCCGCCAGCCGAACGCCGGCCTAGTCTCGCCGGAAACCTGAAACCAGCCGCGTGTGTCGGGGACGCGGGCTGCGCCTGCGCGTCCGGGGAGAGGGTGACCCCAGGGAGAGCCGGGTCCGTCGCGGGGACCGGGTAGAGACCCCTGTCGGAGTGCACTGCGCCGGACACTTCAAGTGAGTTCCTGTGTGATTCTCGCAGGAACCCCGGGACCCGGGCAGAGACACGCCAGAGGGGAAGGAAGTGCCCGAACCAGGATTGGAGCCAGGGGCGTCCGAGGAGGGAAACTGAGGCTGCAAAAGTCTGTGTGGAGAGGGGTCGGCGTTGGCCTGAGGGTCCGGGTGGGCGTCTGAGGAGGGGCGGGTCTCTCCGAGGAAGGACGGCCGCAGCGTGTCTCTAATTCAGCGTTTTTTCTTTTCTCACTCGGTGGCCCAGGCTTGAGTACAGTGGTACTATCATAGCTCACTGCAGCTTCAACTTCTCAGGCTCAAGCGATCCTCCCACCTCAGCCTCTTGAGTAGCTGCACCACCACGCTTGGCTCATTTTTAAATTTTTATTTTTAATTTTTGTGGAGATGGGGGCCTTGCTATGTTGCCCAGGCTGGTCTCGAACTCCTAGCCTCAAGGCCCAAGCGATCCTCTCGCCTGGGCCTCCCAAAGTGCTGGGATTACAGGCATGAGCCACTGTACAGCCTAATTCAGGGTTTTCTAACCAGGGCGGGGTAATGAAATTGTATAGGAACAAAATGACACCCCTATTTTCTCTGTGAAATTTAGCATTTCCTTTCCCCATTGCTGGAGCAGCCTTAGCAGTGCCTGAAACTGTGTCATAATTTCAAGTGGGGTTGAGTGTAAATGATAATTCCAGATAAGAGTTATGCAGGGCCAGGCATGATGGCTCACACCTGTCAATCCAGCACTTTGGGAGGCTGAGGCGGGAGGATCACTTGAGGTCAGGAGTTCGAGACCAGCCTGGACAGCATGGCAAAACCCCATCTCTACTAAAAATATAAAAATTAGTCAGGAGTTGTGGTGCGTGCCTGTAATCCCAGCTACTCGGGAGGCTGAGGCATGAGCATCACTTGAACTCGGGAGGCAGAAGTTGCATTGAACTGAGATGGCACCACCCCACTCCAGCCTGGCGACAGAGTGAGACTCAAAAAAAAAAAAAAAACAGTTTGTGCAGCAACTACAAGGTGGTATCTTAAGCTGTCACTTACATTCATTACTGCTTTGAAATTATTGTAGGGTCTTGTTATTTAATGCATTGAAAATAAGCATCTATGCTAGTATAGCAGAAATTTGTTTTTAAAGCATTTTGATGCCATTTCAATATCATTGCTTTTTGTTTTGTAATTCCGTATACTGTAATTAATGCACATAAGGCAGGGCATGGAGGCTTACGCCTGCAATCCCAACACTTTGGGAGGCCAAGGCTAGAGGATTGCTTGAGGCCAGGAGTACTAGACCAGCCTGGCAACATAGGGAGACTACATCTCTACAAAAAATTAGCTGGGTATGGTGTTGTGCACCAGTAGTGCTAGTTAATTGGGAGGCTGAGGTAGGAGGATCACTTGAGCCCAGGAGTTGGAGGTTGCAGTGATTGTGTGTTTGCCACTGTGCCATCGCACTCCAGCCTAGGCAACATGAAGACCCCATTCCAAAAAAAAGAAAATTACATAAACACCATGCTTGTAAGAAGGAGTGGCAGGGCTTGCCAGATGCAGAATGATAAAGGCCCCCTGCACTAGTTTCACAAAGGTGCTGGTCAGGAGAGTCTGTCCATACATTACATGGACCTGAGTTCAAAGCCAGCCCAGCCCAAACTGGCCAGTCTCACCCACTGCACTGCTGCAGGACCCCAGCAAGTCTCTCCCCTTGCTGGGCCTAGTTTTTTGTTTGTTGTTTTTGGTTTTTTTGAGACAGAGTCTTGCTGTGCTGCTCAGGCTGGAGTGCAATGGCGCTATCTTGGCTCACTGCAACCTCTGCCTCCCATGTTCAAGTGATTCTCCTGCCTCAGCCTCCCGAGTAGCAGGGATTACAGGAACATGCTGTCACGCCCAGCTAATTTTTGCATTTTTAGTAGAGATGGGGTTCACCATGTCAGGCTGGTCTCGAACTCCTGACCTCAGGTGATCCACCTACCTTGGCCTCCCAAAGTTCCTGGATTACAGGCATGAGCCACCACTCCTGGCCTGCTGGGCCTAGTTTTTAATCTGTTCAATCTGCCATCACTTGTGAGACTTTTCCAATGGCAACCTTCTAATATAACCAGACTTCAAAATATTTTAGTCTGGGCATGGTGGCTCATTCCTGTAATCCCAGTGCTTTGGGAGGTCAAGGTGAGAGGATTGCTTGAGTCCAGGAGTTCAAGACCAGCCTGGGCACATAGCAAGACCCCATCTCGACCAAAAAATAAAATTAGTCAGGCGTGGTGGCACGCACCTGTCGTTCCAGCTACTCAGGAGGCTGAAATGGGAGGATCGCTTGAGCACAGGAGGGTGAGGCTGCAGTGAGCTATGTCTGACCTGAACCTAGGCTTTCTAACCTTTGGGCCCATACTTCTTATTTTAGTTATTATTATTACTATTTTTTTTCCTGATACAGAGTCTCACTGTGTCACTCAGGCTGCAGTGCAGTGGCGTGATCTCAGCTCACTGCAAGCTCAGTCTCCTAGGTTCAAGTGATTCTCCTCCCTCAGTCTCCTGAGTAGCTGGGATTAGACATGTAGCACCACATTCAGCTCATTTTTTTGTATTTTTAGTAGAGATGGGGTTTCGCCAGGCTGGTCTTGAACTGATCTGCCCGCCTCGGCCTCCCAAAGTGCTGGGAGTACAGGCATGAGCCACCGTTCCTGGCCTGTTCTTTTGTTTGTTTGGTTTGGTTTTGTATTTTTGAGACAGAGTCTCACTCTGTCACCCAGGCTGGAGTATGGTGGCGCAATCTCAGCTCACTGCAAGCTCCGTCTCCCGGGTTCCAGTGATTCTCCTGACTCAGCCTCCTGAGTAGCTGGGATTACAGGCGCCCACCACCACGCCTGGCTAATTTTTGTATTTTTCATAGCGACAGGGTTTCACCACGTTGTCCAGGCTGGTCTCAAACTCCTGACCTCAAGTGATATGCTGGCCTCGACCTCCCAAAATCCTGGGATTACAGGCATGAGCCATCGCGCTCAGCCTGGGCCCATACTTCTCAGCACTTCTTTCTTTCTGCCTTTTGTGACCAGGAACTGAGTTGACTCTCTTACTTTTCCTGATATATTCCAGGCCCTGGAGGGACAGAAAAGCCAGAAATGGACCTCTTGAGACTCTCTAGACTGTTCTCCAGGGCCCACCCCATGGGACTGTTCATCCTGCAACACCTGGACCCCTGTAGAGCCAGGTGGGCGGGAGGCAGGGAGGGGCTGATGCGGCCAGTGTGGGCGGCCTTCAGCAGCTCCTCCTCTCAGCTGCCCCTCGGCCGGGAGCACCCGGAGAACACGGGCAGCCTGGGCTCTGATCCGAGCCACTCCAACTCCACGGCCACGCAGGAAGAAGACGAGGAGGAGAGTTTTGGGACCCTCTCTGACAAATACTCCTCCCGGAGACTATTCCGCAAATCCACAGCCGAGTTCCATAACCTGCAGTTCAGAGAACAGAGAGAGGAGCAAAGGGAACCGGAACCCAAGTTATGGCGAGGCCGGAGAAACACCCCGTATTGGTACTTCTTGCAGTGCAAACGCCTGATCAAGGAAGGGAAGGTGAGGGACGCTTTGGGTTCTATGGCTCCTGATTTCTTACCCTTGGCGGCTCAGTGTTTTGCAAGGGGTTGCCTGACCTTCCCAGCCTCTAAGTTTTGGGCCTACCCTGTGAACTGCCAGCGTTATGGCTGTAAGTATCACTGCCCTTTGCCATCCTCCATCACAGTTTTATTTTATTGTATTTTTTTTTTTTTTTTTCCTAGAGATGGAGGTTGCACTGAGCTGATCTTACCACTGGACTCCAGCCTGAGTCACAGAGCAAGAATCTGTCTCAAAAAAAAGGAAAAGTGAATCCTCCACACCCTTCTGGCACTCCCTGCTTTACGTTTTTTTTTTTTTTTTTTATTAAGACAGGATCTCACTCTGTCGCCCAGGCTGGAGTGCAGTGGCGCGATCTTGGCTCACTGCAGCCTCTGCCTCCTGGGGAATTCAAGCGATTCTCCTGCCTCAACGTCCCGAGTAGCTGGGATTACAGGCGTGTGCCACCACGCCTGGCCGATTTTTGTATTTTTAGTAGAGATGAGCTTTCTCCATGTTGGCCAGGCTAGTCTCAAACTCCAGACCTCAGGTGATCTGCCCACCTTGGTCTCCCGAAATGCTGGGACTATAAGCATGAGCCATTACACCTGGCCCCTGCTTTAGTTTTGTTTGTAGTACCTGTCATCACTTGATATGTTGTATGTCTTTCTTATCCCATTTCATGTCTGTCTTTTTTTTTTTTTTTTTTGAGACGGAGTCTCACTCTGTCACCCAGGCTGGAGTGCAGTGGCCGGATCTCAACTCACTGCAAGCTCCGCCTCCCGGGTTCACGCCATTCTCCTGCCTCAGCCTCCCGAGTAGCTGGGACTACAGGCGCCTGCCACCTCGCCCGGCTAGTTTTTTGGATTTTTTAGTAGAGACGGGGTTTCACCGTGTTAGCCAGGATGGTCTCGATCTCCTGACCTCGTGATCCGCCCGTCTCGGCCTCCCAAAGTGCTAGGATTACAGGCTTGAGCCACCGCACCCGGCCTTTTTTTTTTTTTTTTTTTTTTTTGAGACAGAGTCTTGCTCTGTCACTCAGGCTGGAGTGCGGTGGTGCAATCTCGGCTCACCGTAGCCTCTGCCTGCCAGGTTCAAGCAATTCTCCTGCCTTAGCCTTCCAAGTAGCTGGGATTACAGCTGCACGCCACCATACTTGGCTAATTTTTGTATTTTTAATAGAGACAGGGTTTCACCATGTCGGCCAGGCTGGTCTCGAACTCCTGACCTTGTGATCTGCCCGCTTCAGCATCCCAAAGTGCTGGGGTTACAGATGTGAGCCACTGCGCCCGGCCTCATGTCTGACTTTCCACACCGGAACATGAGCTCCACGAAGGAGCTCCCTCTTGTTCCCAGCTATATCTGCAGTGGATAGACCTTGTCTGGCTCATTGAAGCACTCAGTAATTATTGTTTGAATGAACAGATGAAAATAATGAAGGAATAAAGGAACGAACTGAGGCTTCACCGGGGAAATGTTGTGAGGGGAGGGATGAGGCAGAGACAGCCGGGGGCCCAGGGGGTTTGCAGTCACCCAGGGCCACCGTCCTGCACTGTCTCAGGAGGGTCCCTCAGCCTCAGCCTCCCTCTCTCTGCCGAGGGTCTCTGGGGCTGTTCTGAGCCCCTGCCCTGTTGCCTCTTCCCTGCAGCTGGTCGAAGCCCTGGACCTGTTTGAGAGGCAGATGCTGAAGGAGGAGCGACTGCAGCCCACGGAGAGCAACTACACGGTGCTCATCGGGGGCTGCGGGCGGGTCGGCTACCTGAAGAAGGCCTTCAAGCTCTACAACCAGGTGTGTGTGAGCGCGGGGCAGCAGGGGCAAGGCTCTGAAAAGCTGGGGGCGGATCCCGAGTGTGCCGCTTGCTAGCGCTTTACACTGGGAAGGTAACTTCACCTCCCTGGCCTCAGTCAGACTCCTCCTTAAAATGATGGTGATTGTGGGTGATAAACGGGATGACATCGAGAGCCCTTTAGCACCTGCCTGGACTGCAGCAGTCCCCATGTTCCCTGAGAGAAGTAGCCTCACTCTGTCACCTAGGCTGGAGTGCAATCATAGCTCACTGCAGCCCCCAACTCCTTGGCTCAAGAGTTCCTCCTGCCTCAGCCTCGTCAGTAGCTGTGAGTACAGGTGTGTAGTACCATATCTGTCTAATTTTTTTTTTTTTTTTTTTTTTTTTTTGAGGCGAAGTCTTGCTCTGTCGCCCGGACTGGAGTGCAGTGGCCGGATCTCAGCTCACTGCAAGCTCCGCCTCCCGGGTTTGCGCCATTCTCCCGCCTCAGCCTCCCGAGTAGCTGGGACTACAGGCGCCCGCCACCTCGCCCGGCTAGTTTTTTTTTTTTGTATTTTTAGTAGAGACGGGGTTTCACTGTGTTAGTCAGGATGGTCTCGATCTCCTGACCTCGTGATCCGCCCGTCTCGGCCTCCCAAAGTGCTGGGATTACAGGCTTGAGCCACCGCGCCCGGCCTAATTTTTAAATTTTTTGTAGAGGTAGGATTGTGCTGTGTTGTCCAGGCTGGTCTCTAACCCCGGCCACCCGCCTCGGCCTCCCAAAGTGCTGGGATTACAGGCCACAGCCCAGCCACTGCATCTGCGCCTCTTTTTTTTTTCCCTGGAGACAGAGTCTCGCTCTGTCGCCCAGGCTAGGGTATAGTGGTGTGACCTCGGCTCACTGGAACCTCCGCCTCCTGGGCTCAAGCGATTCTCATGCCTCGGCCTCCCGGGTAGCTGGGACTACAGGCGCACGTGCCACCACGCCCGGCTCATTTTTTTGTATTTTTAGTAGAGACAGCATTTCACCTTGTTGACCAGGCTGGTCTTGAACTCCTGACCTCAAGTGATCCGCCCACCTTGGCCTCCCAAAGTGCTGGGATTACAGGCGTGAGCCACTGCGCCCAGCCCATTACATCCACTTTAAAAAACTGTTAGTTTTGGCCCAGTGCGGTGGCTCACGCCTGCAATCTCACCACTTTGGGAGGCCAAAATGGGCAGATCATGAGGTCAAGAGATTGAGACCATCCTGGCCAACATGATGAAACCCTGTCTCTACTGAAAATACAGAAATTAACCGGGCATGGTGGCGCACACCTATAGTCCCAGCTACTCGGGAGGCTGAGGCAGGAGAATCACTTGAACCCAGGAGGTAGAGGTTGTAGTGAGCCGAAATCATGCCACTCTACTCCAGCCTAGCGACAGACTGAGACTCCATCTCCAAAAAAAAGAAAAAAAAATTATTTTTATTGTTTTTATTTATTTTATTTTATTTTATTATTTTTTTGAGACGGAAGTCTTGGCTCTGTCAGCCTGGCTGGAGGGCAGTGGCACAACCTCGGCTCACTGCAACCTCCACCTCCCAGGTTCAAGCAATTCTCCTGCCTTAGCCTCCCGAGTAGCTGGGATTACAGGCACCCACCACCACACCTGGCTAAATTTTTTGTGTGTTTTGTAGAAGATGGGGGTTTCTCCATGTTGGCTGGGCTGGTCTCGAACTCCTGACCTCAGGTGATCTGCCCCCCTCAGCCTTCCAAAGTGCTGGGATTATAGGTGTGAGCCACAGCACCCAGCCTTGTTACTGTTTTTGGTGACTTACCTGCAGTGTGTCTGCCTTCTTCAGTGTCAGCTCAGTAAGGACAGGCTGTGCCCGCTCTGCTAACCCCAGGGCTGGTGCCAGGCGGGTAGCGAGTTGTCAGTGCACCTCTGTGGAGTTCAGCAAGACACACAGAGCCTACATCATCCTCAAAGTAGGGACTGCCATCTTTGCTTTTCAGAGAAGGAAACTGAGGCACAGAGAGATGAAGGGACATGTCCAAGGCCACCCCACTTGAATGCGCCGGGGCTGAGATTTGAGCCCCAAATGGCCTGACTCTAGCAGGGTTCTTTCTGCCACTGAGCCGCCTGTCACCTGCCCTCGACCACATGGCCCTTCTCTGGGCAATAGTGAGTGCTAGGCTTCACCAGGGATTGTCAACCCTAAGCATCTGCCCTAGTCCCCCAGAGGCTCAATAAGCTGAGTGTCGCTCACCTCCGGGGCTTGTGACTCAGCAGATGAGGTGGCCCTGAGAATGTGCATTGTGCCAGTGGTTCGGGGCCTCCCCTAGAGCACTGTAGTGCACCCTCCCACTTGCCACAGGCATCCACGGTTTCAAGGTGATGGTGTCATCCCCATTTTCACACGGAAGCGCGAACTTGCCCAGGAACCCTCAGGTAGTAAGCACTATAGCCCCTTTTCCCCTTGACTGGGTGGCCTGAAGGTGGGGACATCAGGAAGACCTTGCTGCCAGGACCCCAGGCCTGGAGTGGGCTGACAAGTGCCCAGGGCAGGATAACTTCTGTTTGGTACATATCGGGGTGTGGGCTCAGTTTTCAGAGTCCCTTCAATGTGTCTGAGTTTGGAGAGCTGGGCTCTGATGTGTCCCATGGCTCTGCCTTAGAGCCTGGCCTGGTGTATGCAGTAACGGGGTCCTCTCCAGCCTCAGCCTCCTCTGGGGCAGCTGCTCACCTGTGTGTCCAGCTGATCCCGGGCCACCACTGAGCTGCTTCCATCTCCACAGATGAAAAAGCGGGACCTGGAGCCCTCAGACGCCACCTACACGGCCCTGTTCAACGTCTGTGCCGAGTCCCCCTGGAAGGACTCAGCTCTGCAGAGTGCCTTGAAACTCCGGCAGCAGCTGCAGGCCAAAAACTTCGAGCTCAACTTGAAAACGTACCACGCGCTGCTGAAGATGGCTGCCAAGTGTGCAGACCTTAGGATGTGCCTTGATGTGTTCAAGGTGGGGGGCTTCACTTGCCATCCTGCTCCCCGTTGTGGGGCTGGTCTCATGTGGCGGGGGCGGGGCTGTGGTGTCTGTCTCTTCTCATGCAGGAAGGCTCAGGGAGGGTGAGACAGCCTGTATTGGGCACTGGGGTTCACAGACGGATCTGATGAGACCCTGCTGGAGGTTGTGTGTGCCGCTGTGTGCTGTGTCCTGCTTTGTGCACTCGAGGGACGGCTTCCTGGAAGAGGCGTCCTCTATCCGAGTGTAGAGACGGGGTCTTGTTATGTTGCCCAGGCTGGTCTCAAAACTCCTGGCCTCAAGTGATCCTCCTGCCTTGGCCTCCCAATGTGCTAGGATGACAGACATGAGCCGCCACACCCAGCCTACTGCAGGTCCTCAATGGGACCTCTTTGTTCCCTCCCCAAGGAAATCATCCACAAAGGGCACATTGTCACAGAGGAGACTTTTAGTTTCCTGCTCATGGGCTGCATCCAAGACAAGAAGACAGGCTTCCGGTACGCCCTCCAGGTATGTCCCTCCCACCCCACCTTCCTGCCCTGCTTCCCTGGCGCAAGAGGTGCAAAATGGTGATCCTGTGAGCACCCATGATGGTCCTGTGCTGAGTATTTTTATATTTGTGCTCTTCTGAAAACCCAGCAACCACTGTAGCCTCAATCTACAGATGGCAGGGAGAGGAGGCCCTTAGAGGTGGAATGAGGGCGGCCCCCGCCTCTCCCACCCTGCTTTGCAGTAGGCTCAGCCCCTCTAAACTCACCTTACCTGAAAGCCTGCCGCACACTCACCTGGGCACTTGTTCAACCCTCCCACAGCCCGCTAGCACTTCTGCAGGTGCAACCGCAGAGTCATTCATTCATTCATTTATTTTGAGATGGAGTCTCACTCTCGCCCAGGCTGGACATGGCACGATCTCGGCCTCCTGCAACCTCCGCCTCCTGGGTTCAAGTGGTACTCTTGCCTCAGCCTCCCGAGTAGCTGAGATTATAGGCGCACGCCACCAGGCCCAGGTAATTTTGTATTTTTAGTAGAGACAGGGTTTCACCATGTTGGCCAGGCTGGTCTTGAACTCCTGGCCTCATGTGATCTGCCTGTGTGGGCCTCCCAAAGTGCTGGGATTACAGACGTGAACCACAGCTCCTGGCTGGAAAGCTTTTTTTAAAATTACTTATTTATTTTTTTTGAGACAGAGTCTTGCTCTGTCGCCCAGGCTGGAGTGCAGTGGCGCGATCTCGGCTCACTGCAAGCTCCTCCTCCCAGGTTCATGCCATTCTCCTGCCTTAGCCTCCCAAGTAGCTGGGACTACAGGCGCCTGCCACCACGCACGGCTAATTTTTTGTATTTTTAGTAGAGACAGGGTTTCACCATGTTAGCCAGGATGGTCTCGATCTCCTGATCTCATGATCCGCCCGCCTCAGCCTCCCAAAGTGCTGGAGTTACAGACATGAGCCACCATGCCTGGCCTATTTTTTTGAGGCAGCTCTTGCTATGTTGCCCGGTCTTGCCTGGAACTCCTGGTCTGAAGGGATCCTCCCATCTAAAACTCCCAGGACACTGGGATTCCGGGTGCGAACCCTGTGCCCAGCTGCTGAACGGGAGCACCGAGCTGACGTTTGTCTCTTCTCTGGCAGGTGTGGCGGCTGATGCTGAGTCTGGGGCTACAGCCGAGCCGGGACAGCTACAACCTGCTGTTGGCAGCAGCTCGGGACTGTGGCCTAGGGGACCCCCAGGTGGCCTCAGAGCTGCTTCTGAAGCCCAGTGAGGAGGCAACCCTGCTTCAGCCCCCAGTGGGCAGGCAGCGGCCAAGGAGGACAGCCCAGGCCAAGGCAGGCAACCGCATGTCAGCCATGCTGCACGTGGAGGCCCTGGAGAGGCAGCTGTTTCTGGAACCTTCTCAGGCACTTGGGCCTCCAGAGCCTCAGGAAGCCAGAGTGCCCGGCAAGGCCCAGCCAGGGGTAGAAACCAAGGCAGAGCCCAGCCACACAGCGGCCCTGCCCCCTGTGGCCCTGAAGCCACCTCCCATGGAGCTGGAAGTCAATCTCCTGACCCCTGGGGTCGTTCCCCCGACCGTGGTCTCCTTTGGAACAGTGAGCACCCCAGCTGACCGGCTGGCCTTGATAGGGGGCCTGGAGGGCTTCCTGAGCAAGATGGCAGAGCACAGGCAGCAGCCCGACATCAGGACCCTCACACTACTGGCTGAGGTGGTGGAGTCTGGGAGTCCTGCAGAGTCCTTGCTGCTGGCCCTCCTGGACGAACACCAGGTGGAGGCCGACCTGACATTCTTTAACACGCTGGTGAGAAAGAAGAGCAAGCTGGGAGACCTGGAGGGGGCCAAGGCGCTGTTGCCAGTCCTGGCGAAGAGGGGCCTCATCCCCAACCTGCAGACGTTCTGCAACCTGGCCATCGGGTGCCACAGGCCGAAGGATGGTCTGCAGCTGCTCACAGACATGAAGGTGAGTGGACCTGGGCCTGGGCAGGACGCCCGTGGTCCTGAGGAGCACTCTGTAGCTCAGGAGGGAAGTTTGGAGGAGCAGGGGTCCTCTAAGCCCCCCACTTGGAGAGGATGAACTGTGCATAGGGGCAAAGAGAGTGGGGTTGATAAGCTTCTGGTGTAGAATGGTGTTCAGTCCCATTTTGGGGGAAGCAGACCCTGGCGAGTGCGTCAGGGCTGGACGTAGAGATGCATAGATATTCCCGTCTGGAAGAAGGTGGCCGTGGGGTGACACTGAGGGCTGAGGGCTGGGGACAGGCCTCGGCCCCAACACTCTAGAGGTATGGCAGGGATTCTCAGAATTCCTGGGGAGCTGTAGGTGGTTTTCAAAGCCCCCGAGATCTGCTGTGCCTCCCACCTAGCCCCCATTGGAAGTGCTGCGTGGATTTCATCCGACCACAGCAGAGGCTGCGTCCTGCGTTGTCGGGGTCCCCCAGGTCTATCACCCTCTGGCTGTTTTCCTGGACCCTGCCTGGCTCACCTAGCCAAGACTCACGGTTTTCTAGGCTGACCACCACCTGGTGACCACGCATCACGGGGAACCCCCCCCCCCAGGGAGTGAGGAGGTGGTGTCTCCCGCATCAGTTTCCGCCCAAGTCAGTCGGTGTCTGAGAGCAGCACGGGCGTCCTTTTCCGCAGCTTCTTTAGGGCTGAGCAGAGGGCCTGGGCTTGGCTTTCCTGCTGGAGAGGGACATTCAGCCCATCGTTGCTGCTGGGTTTGCCTTGCTGGCCGTGGCCGCTGGTCCCAGGAGCCAGCTTGATTGACAGAGGGTGGGACCTGCTGGCTCCCAATGGCTGCCATCATCTTGCTGATTCTATGATGTCCCTGTGTTCTAGAAGTCCCAGGTGACCCCCAACACTCACATCTACAGCGCCCTCATCAACGCAGCCGTCAGGAAGCTGGACTACACCTATCTCATCAACATCTTGAAGGACATGAAGCAGAACAGGGTCCCAGTGAACGAAGTGGTCATCCGCCAGCTGGAGTTTGCAGCCCAGTACCCTCCCACCTTTGACCGGGTGTGTGCCCCAAGCTCAAGCTCATCAGCTCCTTCACCATTTCTAACCGCCCCCACCACCCAACCCTGGTTCTGGCCCTTGGGATTGTGTTCTCATGCTTGAAACTGTCCAGCAGCTTCTTTTTTTTTGAGACGGAGTCTCAGTCTGTCGCCCAGGCTGGAGTGCAGTGGCGCCATCTCGGCTCACTGCAAGCTCCGCCGCCTCCCAGGTTCACGCCATTCTCCTGCCTCAGCCTCCCTAGAAGCTGGGACTACAGGCACCCGCCACCACGCCCGGCTAATTTTTTTGTATTTTTAGTAGAGACGGGGTTTCACTGTGTTCGCCAGGATGGTCTTGATCTCCTGACCTCGTGATCCGCCCGCCTCGGCCTCCCAAAGTGCTGGGATTACAGGCGTGAGCCACCGCGCCCGGCCCCAGCAGCTTCTCTTAGGAGTCCCCAAGTCTGTAGACCACAGCCTGAGTCCCTGTCCACGTGGCTCATCTCATGTCTCAGGCCAGCCTTGCCTTTGCTGCCTCTGTCCATCCCAATGGCCTTCTGTCAGTTCCCAAAGGCCACCAGCCTCTTGCCTGCCTCAGGGGATTGGTGTTCTGCTGCCTTGGGTGACACCCACTTTCATGTGGTGGGCTCTTTCTCCTGGAGGTCTCTGCTTAAGTGGCCCTCAGAGATGCCCAGCTGGCTGCCGCTCTGACCTGGGTTGAAAGTCTCCCCTCCCCCCAGCTCTGTTCCTTTATGCCGTATCCTACAGTCTCAGGTCACGTGCTCACGGGCAGCCCTGGCCTTCCCTGTATCAGGCTTCTGGAGGCAGAGACTGTCTGCCGTGCTCATCTGGGTCCCCAGCACCTGCATGTTGCCGGTTACTCCAAACAGGTTGTTGCTTGCTTAGGGACTGGACAGGCAGTGAAGTGGCGTTGTTATCTGGGGTGAATCACCGAGATTTGTTGTCTTACTCCACGGAAATCAAGGATGTGGACACATAAAGAGTGAGGTTAACGGTGGCTCATGCCTGTAATCCCAGCACTTTGGGAGGCCGAGGTGGGTAGATCACAAGGTCAGGAGATTTAGACCATCCTGGCCAACATGGTGAAACCCCATCTTTACTAAAAATACAAAAATTAGCTGGGCGTGGTGGCGCGTGCCTGTAATCCCAGCTACTCAGCTGAGGCAGGAGAATTGCTTGAACCAGCCGAGATTGCGCCACTGCACTCCAGCCTGGCTACAGAGCAAGATTCCGTCTCTTTTTTTTTTTTTTTTTTGAGACAGAGTCTCCCTCTGTCACCCAGGCTGGAATGCAGTGGCAGGTTCTAGGCTCACTGCAACCTCCACCTCCTGGGATCAAGCAATTCTCCTGCCTCAGCCTCCTAAGTAGCCAGGATTACAGGCGCCCGCCACCACACCTAGCTTATTTTTTTTTTTTTTTTTTTTTTGAGACGGAGTCTCGCTCTGTCACCCAGGCTGGAGTGCAGTGGCCGGATCTCGCTCACTGCAAGCTCTGCCTCCTGGGTTTACGCCATTCTCCTGCCTCAGCCTCCCGAGTAGCTGGGACTACAGGCGCCCACCACCTCACCCAGCCAGTTTTTTGTATTTTTTAGTAGAGACGGGGTTTCACCGTGTTAGCCAGGATGGCCTCGATCTCCTGACCTCGTGATCCACCCGTCTCGGCCTCCCAAAGTGCTAGGATTACAGGCTTGAGCCACCGTGCCCGGCCCTTATTTTTGTATTTTTAGTAGAGACGGGGGTTTCACCATGTTGGCCAGGCTGGTCTCGAACCCCTGACCTTGTGATCCACCCGCCTTGGCTTCCCAAAGTGCTGGGATTACAGGTGTGACCCACCGCATCTGATGACTCTGTCTCAAAAAAAAGAAAAAAGAAAAAAAAGAGTGAGGTTAAGTTTGGGCATTGTGGCTCACACCTGTAATCCCAGCACTTTGGGAGGCCAAGGCGGCTGGATCCCCTGAGGTCAGAAGTTCAAGACCAGCCTGACCAACGTGGTGAAACCCTGTCTCTACTAAAAATACAAAAATTAGCTGGGTAGTGGCGGGCACCTGTAATCCCAGCTACTCAGGAGGCACAAGAATCACTTTAACCCAAGAGGCAGAGGTTGCAGTGAGCCAAGATCACGCCACTGCACTCCAGCCTGGGTGATAGATGGAGACTCGGTCTCAAAAAAGAAAAAAAAAAAAAGAGGTTAAGAGCTGAAGTTTAATAGGCGGAAGAGAAGAGCTCTTGCCTGGCACTGTGGCTCATGCCTGTAATCCCAGCACTTTGGGAGGCTGAGGCGGGCAGATCGTGAGGTCAGGAGATCGAGACCATCCTGGCTAACACGGTGAAACCTTGTCTCTAATATAAAAAATTAGCCGGGTGTGGTGGCAGGCGCCTGTAGTCCCAGCTACTTGGGAGACTGAGGCAGGTGAATGGCATGAACCCGGGAGGTGGAGCTTACAGTGAGCCGAAGTCGCACCACTGCACTCCAGCCTGGGTGACCCAGCGAGACTCCATCTCAAAAAAAAACCTCTCTGCAGAGAGAGGTGCCAGAGAAATGGGTTGCTGCTTCCACTGTGAAATGAAGAGGTTTTGTACATGAGCTGGAGGAAGTGGTGTCTGATTTACAAAGGACACAAAAGATTGGTTGGACCAGGTGTGCCATTTACATAGCTCGTATAAAAGCTGGCACCCCACCCTCACCTTTTATTATGCAGATAGGTTTCCAGTGCCATGTTGCCTGGTTCTTTACTGTACACATGGCAACAAAAGAAGGGAAGATGGGGCCCCCATGTTGAACACACCTGGCTCCCGAGTAGCCTTTTTCTATTGTCACAGCCGCCAGCATTTACCCCTGCGAGCTTCCAGCTTGCTTATCTGTGTCTGCAGCTCGACTTTTCAGGCTGCTCTTTGTTAGAAAAGAAATGATTTGGGGGCCGCTTTTTATTAAAAGGGAAATTTCACCAAGGACTCTGTTGCCCTTACTATCTGCCCAAATAATTTCTTTCTGCCTCCTGTATCAGCAGGAGCAGGGCAGAGTCATGAAATCTGCTTTGTTAGGACCACAGCCTCTTCCTGCTGTTCTGAGGATATCAGGCTCTGGGGGTTTGGCTTTTGGGTCCATCGAGTCACACTCTGCTGAGCACCTCCGGAGCATCCAGAGCCACTGTGGCTTGGAGCACAACCCAGATGGGACAGAGACAAGTAAATGGGCAGGGACGCACACAGCCAGAAGGTGCAGGGTCAGGAATGCCGTGCAGGTGTCACACCTGAATGCCATTTTGAGGGCTTCCTACAAATGGGTGGGACAGCAGTGGAGATTGTGCCTGGCTGAAGGCATAGCTGGGCATTTTTAAACTGTGTGTCTGTGCTTTGAACTGTTGGTTGCGAGTCTTTTCTCATTGGCTCCAGGGCGTTTACACACACACACACACACATTCTGGGTACTGGTTTTTGTTGATTACATGTTGTGCGTGTCTTCCTAGTGGATTGTCTCTTCCCGCTGGCGTAGGGCTCACTAGGGGTTCAACTCCACAGTCACAAGACTATCACAGGCCTAAAGCATATCGTATTTAAGTCAGACAGATGTCCCCGACTTAAAGATGGTTCTACACAGGATTTTTCAACTTTGCAATAGTTTTATCAGGATGTGACTCTGTAAGGATCGACTTTGTGCAGGGTTAGTTTCTACTGAATGTATGTCACTTTTGCATAATTACGAAGTCAGGACCCTCTGCTGTGTTGCCAGCAATAGATGCATTTTCCTTTTGTTTTTATGAGATGGAGTCTCACAGTGTCACCCAGGCTGGAGTGCAGTGACGTGATCTTGGCTCACTGCCACCTCTGCCACCCAAGTTCAAGCGATTTTCCTGCCTCAGCCTCCTGAGTAGCTGGGATTACAGGCACCTGCCACCACACCCGACTAATTTTTGTATTTTTTTTTTTTTTTTTTTACTAGAGATGGGGTTTCACCATCTTGGCCAGGCTGGTCTTGAACTCCTGACCTCGTGATCCACCCACCCCAGCCTCCCAAAGTGCTGGGATTACAGGTGTGAGCCCCCGTGCTGTTCCAAATTTTTTCTTTTTTTAAAAAGAGATGGAATTACTCTGTTGCCCAGGCCGGAGTGCAGTGGCACGATCATGGCTTACTGTAGCCTTGACCTCCCAGGCTTAAGCAGTCCTCCCACCTTAGCCACCTGAGGAGCTGGGACTACAGGCATGTACCACCATACCCAGCTAATCTTTTAGACGGGGTTTTACTATATTACCCAAACTGGTCTGGAACTCCTGAGCTCATGTAATCCACCTGCCTTGGCTTCCCAAAGCACTGGGATTACAGGAGTGAGCCACCATGCCCAGCCAGATTGATTTTTGATTGACGGTGGGTTTTTGGGGGTGGAACCGTGGTGTCAGGAGCATCTGTACTCATATTCCCTCATGATGGTGTCCTTGTTTATATTCGTGATTCTGTTGAGTTTTGCTTTCTGTGCTTTCAGGCTCTATCCGGCACCGTAAGGTTTAGAATTGTTCAGTCTTTTGAGTCAAACCTTTTTTTTTTTTGTTTTTTTGAGACAGAGTCTTGCTCTGTCGCCCAAGCTGGAGTGCAATGGTGTGATTTCAGCTCACTGCAACCTCCGCCTCCCGGGTTCAAGCCATTCTCTTGCCTTAACCTCCCAGACAGCTGGGGGCTACAGGCATGTACTGCCACATCCAGCATTTTTAGTAGAGGCGGGGTTTCCCCATGCTGGCCAGGCTGGTCTCGAACTCCTGACCTCAAGTGATCTGCCGCCTCGGCCTCCTAAAGTGCTGGGATTATAGACGTGAGCCACCGTACCGGGCCAAACCTTTTGTCATCATGTGGTAGTAGCTGTATGTCAGATGGTACTTTTTGGCTGGTTTTTTTTTTTTTTTTTTTTTTGGTATATTCCCCCGCCAGCTCTCTGTTTCTGTCTGGTGTGTCTTTTCTTTTTTCCCCATATCTCCATGGAGCCTATCTCGGCAGTGTTGAGATGATGGTCAGAGGGAGGTGGCTTTGAGCGGGAGGGGCTCGGCAGGCTGTGGAGGCAGGTGGGACCCAGTGATTCTAGCTTGGGGGCCTGGGGTGGTAAGTGGGGATGGAGGAACACAGTGGAGTGCTATCAGGCAGATGGCTCTGGGCCTGCCCCAGGGTGCCCAGCTGGGACCTGTTTCTCTGAAGTAAGCTACTCCCATAGTGCGTGTTCACAGCTTTTCTGCCCTGTCCCCTGCAGCCACCTGGAAGGGAAAATGGCAGCTACCAGCTTCCCTGAGGCCTGAGCCAGCTGCCGAGGTTTGGGATTAGCTGTAGGTAACAGGAGTGATTCTAGCCTCGCTTTTGTAATTCCAGTACCAAGGGAGGAACACCTACCTGGCGAAGATTGACGGCTTCCGAGCCTATTACAAGCATTGGTTGACAGTGATGCCCGCAGAGGAAACCCCGCACCCCTGGCAAAAGTTCCGGACCAAGCCCCAGGAGGACCACGACACCGGCAAGGAGGCCGATGTGGACGGATGTACCCTTGGGGGCAGGTGATGGGAGCACAGCTGAACCCAGCCTCAGTGCTCGGCCCTCAGTGCTCTGTGGGAGCCCCAGGACAAGTGAGCTGGTGTCACCTCCTGCCTGGGGCAAGAGCCAGGCCCTAAGGAACAGCCGCAGTGTGTCACGGGTGTTGGTGTGAGGACACACGCTAGGCCCAAGGTGCCTGCACTCCCGGCAGGTCCAAGGGCAACTCCAGCCACTTTCGCATGTCACCTTGGGTCTTCCAGCTCCAGTACCTTTGCGTGTCACCTTGCACACCACAAGGGGGCTGGGGCATCTGGTCCCTGGGGCCTGGTGCCGCCCCGCTGGGTTCCACAGGCCGATGCTCTGAAAGAATAGACGTGGGGCCGGAGCGGTTTAAAGATTTTATTTTTACAAATCACAGCTGATGGACAGCAAAGCCTTCCCCGTAGAGACCGTGCTCCAACTTGGGCCTGGGGCACTGCTTGCTGCTCCCAGGAAGGGGGTGGCGCCACAGGCAGGAACCTGCGAAGTCCAGAGTCCAGGGTGGAGAGCGCCAGCCTCAGCCAGAGCAGCCACGGCAGCCACAGTGTGTGCACTCGATGATGCGGCCCTGCAATGGAGGAGGACATTGAGATGATGTCACTGCGCCACACTTGTCCCTGCACGGTCACATACGTGGCAACCCTCTGCCACCATGCCATATAGGGACACACCTCAGAAACCCTTCTGTGACAGCTCTGGACAGGGAAAATTTGGTTCCCTCATGATGGTGGAAACAGCTGCTATTGACACCGAGGTTACATCTGTATGTGTAGTTATAATACGTTATGCAAATCCAACACACATTTGCCAATCAAGAAAAATCGGTGTGAATGAGTCTCGTTATTTCCCTAAGTGAGCATGACAGACCCTGCGATAAGCAGAGGTGGCTCCGCTACTGTTTGGGGACTTCAGGGCGGCCTCTGGGCTGGGACACTCTGGTGGGGGAAGAGGGCAGGAGGCTATGCACTTGAGTTACACCCTTCTGACCCAGAGCCTCCAGAAAGAAGGGTCTTGTCCACCAGGCCTGCTGCGGCCCAATGCTTGGCCGGCCAGAAAGCCCTAGAACAGTGGCTTGTGTTTATTTCACTTTTTCAGTTCTTTTGTTGGAGGAGCAAGACCTTAGTTTAAGTAAACAGGATCCTCTGATGAAACCCAGGTAAGTCTACAGCAGGCTGTTTTGGCCACTGGGTTGAAGCAGCACCCCAGTCCACCAGCCCCCCGACCTGGATCCCTTGTGGAATCTGGGCACTCGGGAGGGGGGGCTTCTGCCACTCTGCCACCCCTCCCTGCCTCCATCAGAAAACCAATACCCTAGTCTTTCCTTGGGGAGGCGGCCCTTGCTCACTCCCACTGCTCAGTACAGAAGTCCTCAGATCCAGCCGCAGCTCTCCATTGTCAGTCTCACTGCAGCATGAAGGGACCGTGTGAAGAGGCACCTGTGTGGAGCTGGGGACCAGGCCAGGCTGGCAGATGGGCAGTGGGGCCTAACCTCCTAGCTGGGCCAACAACTGTGTGCCAAGGCCACAGCTGCCTTTCAGAGGGGCTTGGGGCTGGATGGAGCTCAGCTCCTGTCCCTCAGCACCACTCCTGAGGTGCCTGGCCTAGGAGTGGTACTTGGAACAGAAAGTTCTGAAAGAAGAAACAGTGGGCCGGGCGCAGTGGCTCACGCCTGTAATCCCAGCACTTTGGGAGGCTGAGGTGGGCAGATCACCTGAGGTTGGGGGTTCAAGATCAGCCTGACCAACATGGAGAAACCCCATCTCTACTAAAAATACAAAATTAGCCGGGCATGGTGGTGGGCGTCTGTAATCCCAGCTACTTTGGAGGCTGAGGCAGGAGAATCATTTGAACCCAGGAGGCAGAAGTTGCAGTGAGCCAAGATGGTGCCACTGCACTCCGGCCTGGGCGACTCCGTCCTGGGGGCAGGGGGAAAGACAGTGATGGTAATGTTAAAGTATCACTGTGAGGACTGAGGGAAAGGGACAGGAACTCGGTGGCCACCCTTCCCTGATGTCACCCTGCCACCACCTTGGGATTAGGGCTCTTCACCACCATTTCCTAAGTGAGGAAAGGGGTTCAGTAATTTGCCCAAAGGTGGAGTTGAGATTGGCCCCAGACCTAATAAACACACTCACAGCCACACGCTGCCTCACACAGATTCCTGAACAGAGAGACCCACTCCCGTGAGGGAGAGCCAGCAGGATATCCAGGGATAAAACGACATTCCAGCCCAATCAAATAACGTAAGATCCCTTGGAGTCGACTAGAGCTTTTGAGCTGAAAATAACATCAAGCTTGAGCGTCAGACATTACCACTTCCAGCTTGCTTTTGGGCACACGGCAGATGCAGTTCGTCCCAAAGTTGGTGTCCCTTGTCTGAATGCACCGCAGGCAGCACAAGTTCTCATACCCTTGCTTTTTCCATTTTGCAATCAGGTTTTTGTCTGCATAGCCTTCTTTAATACAGTATTCATAGAGTTCTGTCAAAAAGATGGGGAAGAGCATCAGTCCATGGTCTAAAAACCTCCCCAACCCTTGATCAAAAAGAGCGTTCAGGCTGGGCGCAGTGGCTCATGCCTGTAATCCAAGCACTTTGGGAGGCCGAGGCGGGCGGATCACCTGAGGTCAGGAGTTCGGGACCAACCTGGCCAACATAGTGAAACCCCGCCTCTACTAAAAATACAAAAATTAGCTGGGCATGATGGCAGGCGCTTGTAATCCCAGCTACTCAACAGGCTGAGGCAGGAGAATCACTTGAACCCAGGAGGCAGAGGTTGTACTGACCTGAGGTCATGCCACTGGACCTGCCTGGATGACAGAGTGAAACCCCATCTCAAAAAGAGAAAAAAAAAAAAAGCATTCAGTATTGCAGTGGGACAGTCCTTGGAGGAGGAACAAAAAAGAGTATTTAGGCCAGGCAAGGTGGCGTAATCCCAGCACTTTTGGAAGCCAACACCAGAGGATCACTTGAGTTAAATCAGCCTGGGCAACATAGTGAGGGCCCATCTACAAAAAATTTAAAAATTAGCTGGGTATGGTGGTGCACACCTGTAGTCCCAGCTACTCGGGAGGTTGAAGTGAGAGGATCCCTTGAGCCCAGAAGGTTGAGGCTGCAGTGAGCCATGACTGTACCACTACACTCCAGTCTGGGGAACACAGCAAGAGACCCTGTTTCAATAACAACAACAACAAAAAAGTCAAGAGCGGTGGCTCACGCCTGTAATTCCAGCACTTTGGGAGGCCGAGTTGGGTGGATCAACTGAGGTCAGGAGTTCAACACTAGGCTGACCAATATGGTGAAACCCCATCTTTACTAAAAATACAAAAATTGGCCGGGTGTGGTGGTGGGTGCCTGTAATCCCAGCTACTTGGACAGAGACAGGAAAATCGCTTGAACCCAGGAGGTAGAGCTTGCAGTGAGCCAAGATCTTGCCACTGCACTCCAGCCTGGGCGACAGAGTGAGACTCTATCTCAAAAACAAAACACACACACACACACACACACACACACACACACACAAAACTCAAGCCAACATTGACTCCCCCTTATTTTTAGTGGTAAGAAAAACCATGACTTGCAGAGGTTGTGAGAATGATTGTGGTTAGCTCAGTAACTCCAAAGGTGACTCGAGTTTGAAAGGCCAAGAGAGACTGACTAATTACCTCTGCTGATGGCTTTCCGCTTGTAAAAGAGGTCAAAGATGTAGCGGGTTTTCTGGTGGTGGATCCTGAAGATGGGCCACAGAGATTCCACTTTCCTTTTTCCCTCATGCGGTTCTGTTTCAGCTGGGGAGAAACAAAGTGTGGTTTGAGGGAACACGGTCGGTCTGCGCAGGATTTTCTTTTTGTAAATAACTAGTGATAATGAATAAATACCACTTTATACCCACTTTATACCCACTAGGATGGCTACATCAAAACTATGGCACAATAACAAGTGTTGGCAAGGATGTGGAGAAACTGGAAGTCTCCCACGTTCCTGGTTGGAATATAAAATGGTGGAGCCACTGCAGAAAAGAGTTAGGTGGCTCCTCAACAAGTTAAACAGGGCTGGCCGGACTCAGTGGCTCACACCTGTAATCCCAGCACTTTGGGAGGCTGAGACAGGCAGATCACTTGAGGTCAGGAGTCTGAGACCAGCCCGGTCAACATGGTGAAACCCCATATCTACTAAAAATACAAAAGAATTAGCAGGGCATGATGGCGCATGCCTGTAATCCCATCTACTTCGGAGGCTGAGGTAAGAGAATTGTTTGAACTCAGAGGCAGAGGATGCAGAGAGCTAACATCATGCCACTGCACTCCAGCCTAGGCAACAAAGCGAGACTCCTGTCTCAAAGACTCCTGTCTCAAAAAAAAAAAAAAAAAAAAAAAAGGGAATGAAGTAAGTACTGATATATTCTGCAACACAGATGAACCCTGAAACATAAAACTGAGTGTGGCAATGGTCGTACAACTTTGTGAATATACTAAAAATCCCTTAATTGGATAATTTAACAGGATGACTTTCACAGTATATGATTAGTATCTCAATAAAGCTGTTATTTAAAAAAAGAATAAGCCATTGGGCATTTTCGGAGGCCAAGGTCAGCAGATCACGAGGTCAGGAGATCGAGATCAGCCTGACCAACATGGTGAAACCACATCACTACTAAAAATTTAAAAATTAGCCAGGCGTGGTAGTGCATGCTTGTAATCCCAGCTTCTCAGGAGGCTGAGGCAGAAGAATTGCCTGAATTCGGGAGGTGGAGGTTGCAGTGAGCCGAGATCACACCACTGCACTCCAGCCTGGGCAACAGTGTGAGATTCCATCTCAAAAAAAAAAAAAAAAGCCGGGCGCGGTGGCTCACGCCTGTAATCCAAGCACTTTGGGAGGCCGAGACGGATGGATCACGAGGTCAGGAGATCGAGACCATCCTGGCTAACACGGTGAAACCCCATCTCTACTAAAAATACAAAAAATTAGCCAGGCGTGGTGGCAGGCGCCTGTAGTCCCAGCTACTTGGGAGGCTGAGCTAGGAGAATGGCGTGAACAAGGGAGGCGGAGCTTGCAGTGAGCCGAGATCACGCCACTGCACTCCAGCCTGGGCGACAGAGTGAGACTCTGTCTCAAAAAAAAAAAAAAAAAAAAAAGGTAAGCTAAGTAATTTAAACAATTATTTTAAATTAAAAATGTCTATTTTTGGATCCTTTTGTAATTCATGAGTGTGATTGGGTGTTCACATCCATGTGTGAGACGTGCCACTCTCAAACCTTGTCACACTGTTGGCACATTGCCCGTGTGACAAGAAAAAAAGTTTTTAATTACAGAATTAGAAAACATAGATTTTTAAAAAGATCATTCAATGATAACGTCTGTTAAAAGGTTGGTCCCAGCTGGGCACGGTGGCTCACGCCTGTAATCCCAGCACTTTGGGAGATCAAGGTGGATGGATCACTTGAGGTCGGGAGTTCGAGAACAGCCTGGTCAACATGGTGAAACACTGTCTCTACTAAAAATACAAAAATTATCTGGGCATGGTGGCACATGACTATAATACCAGTTACTCGGGAGGCTGAGGCACGAGAAGTGCTTGAACCCGGGAAGCAGAGGTTGCAGTGAGCTGAGATTGTGCCACTGCACTCCAGCCTGGAAGATAGATGACCCTGTCTCAAAAAAAAGAAAGAAAAAAAAAAAAAAAAGCCGGCCGGGCGCGGTGGCTCAAGCCTGTAATCCCAGCACTTTGGGAGGCCGAGACGGGCGGATCACGAGGTCAGGAGATCGAGACCATCCTGGCTAATACGGTGAAACCCCGTCTCTACTTAAAAATACAAAAAAAAAACTAGCCGGGCGACGAGGCGGGCGCCTGTAGTCCCAGCTACTCGGGAGGCTGAGGCAGGAGAATGGCGTAAACCCGGGAGGCGGAGCTTGCAGTGAGCTGAGATCCGGCCACTGCACTCCAGCCTGGGTGGCAGAGCAAGACTCCGTCTCAAAAAAAAAAAAAAAAAAAAAAAAAAAAGCCAAAAAACCAACCTTGGTCCCTATGCTTTCAGATCTATTTCTACAGCATAATAATTTCTCAAGATAATTCTAGGCCCACAGATGGGCATCCTAATCATCTTGAAGGCACCTCTAATTTCATCTCCCAGCCAAAGTCCTTTAGGGCTGAGGAAAAGCCAAATAAACTAGACCAGTTGACAGGTTCTCAGTGAAGTGGCCGCAGGAGAAGCCGATCCTTCAACACATGCAGGATCACGTGACACTCATACTTGCCACAAGGCAGTTCTCTCTTGGCAGTTAGAAGTTCATCTTTGTCTATGACCTCCTCAGTTTTTAGGGAAGAACAGACGGGCGAGGAGTGGTCAAGAAGACTATGCCTCCCTGTCTCTAGCTTTTAAGCCATTCTATTACCTAGGTATTACAGTTCAGCTCAACAAACAGAATGCTGTGATCCAAGCAGAAAAGCAGGTAGTAAAGATTCAGCAGGTACACATGTTAAGATGTGACTTGCTCCTCCTTGGCCTCTCCCACAATTGTGAGGCCTCTCCAGTCACGTGGAACGGTAAGTCCATTAAATCTCATTCTTTTGTAAATTGCTCAGTCTCAGGTATGTCTATCAGTAGCATGAAAACAGACTAACACACCCCTATCTCTACGAAAAATGAGCCAAGCACAGGGTGGGAGCGGTGGCTCACTCCTGTAATTCCAGCACTTTGGGAGGCTGAGGCGGGTAGATCACGAGGCCAGGAGATCGAGACCATCCTAATACAGGGAAACCCCGTCTCTACTAAAAATACAAAAAATTAGCCGGGCGTGGTGGTGGGCACCTGTAGTCCCAGCTAGTCGGGAGGGTGAGGCAGGAGAAAGGCACGAACCCAGGAGGCGGAGCTTGCAATGAGCCGAGATCGTGCCATTGCACTCCAGCCTGGGCAACAGAGCGAGACTCTGTCTCAAAAAAAAAGAAAAATTAGCCAAGTGTGGCAGTGAATGCCTATAGTCCTAGCTGCTTGGAAGGCTGAGGTGGGCGGGATCACCTAAGCCTGGGAGGTGGAGGCTTCAGTGAGCTGTGATTGAACCACTGCACTCCAGCCTGGGCAACAAGGTGAAACCGTCTCAAAACAAAAACAAAAAGAAGAAAAACAGAACAAAGAATACTTCTTTCTGGAGGTAAAGAATATCTAAACACAAAGTAGGGTTCCTCCTCCCCTCAAAAGTCACCCTTTAGAAAATGAAGTTAATTTACTTTCAAGGACTCGAAAAATCTCTTCTATTCCAGCACGCTCCCATTTCCTTTATTTTGATAAACAGCTGTTTGGGGAAGAAATCTCTCAGCCCAGAATGACCATGATTACTGCAACAGGCCCATCCAAATCTAAATCGCAAAGCAAATTCTGAGTATTTAATAGAAGGTATTTGGTACCAACAGTTTTTTTAAAAAGGGGCAAAGTAATTTAACACTGATTTAATTTAGTAATTACTGCTGGATGTACGACCTCATAATAACCATGATCAGGTTAGTTACAAGCAAGCATTTCAAGTTACTTTAAAAAGTAACTTCAGCCAGTGTAGTGGCTCATACCTGTAATCCCATCACTTTGGGAGGCCAAGGTGGGTGGATCACTTGAGGCCAGGAGTTGGAGACCAGCCTAGCCAACATGGAGAAACCCCATCTCTACTAAAAATACAAAAATTAGCCGGGCGTGGTGGCGCATGCCTGTAATCCAAACTACTCGAGAGGCTGAGGCAGGAAAATTGCTTGAACACGGGAGGCAGAGGTTGCAGTGAGCCGAGATCACGCCACCGCATTGCAGCCTCGAAGACAGAGCAAGACTCCATCTCAAAAAAAAAAAAGTACATTGGTTAAGTAGCCACACTGTGATCATTTAAGGCCAACAGATGCTTGTGGCTTCAGATAAAATTTCCAAAGACAGCATAGGACATGGGTTCACAAAGCAGGTTCACATGCCATTTACACGGAAGTGACAGAAAACAGATGCTGCAAAGATTAATCAATGAGACTGAAAAGGAATAGCACTTCCAAGTAAATATATTTTGTATGATTTTAAATATACATCTAACCAAAATAGTAAATAACTATAGGTAGACTATTTGATCTATATTTCATAACCTTTTATATTCAAATTGGAAAAAAAAAAAGCTTTTTGAGGACCCTTTCATTAATACTATCTTATTTTCGGGCACTTACTGTATTTCCATGAGTTCGTAAGCAAACACAACAGGTCAGTGTTAGTAGACCACCCTCTTTTTATATTTGCACTTACGCCTGTCCCCTGGAAGCATCTAAGCCTTTGACCTTTGAACTCAGCCCACCCAGACAGGAACTCCCCTACTCACCTTCTCTCATCTTTTGATCTAATTCATCCAGTGTTGGCTCAATCAACTCCCAGCCATCTGGGGGTGCTTTCCGGCTTCTTTTGACTTTAGGCATTTTCCTTCCACACGATAATTTGCAAAGATCTGGGGGGAAAATGAATTGGTTTCTGAGTCTCAAATCCCCAAAGGCCTTTGTCAGTCATTATTTTAGTACAGGCTGACTTCCTTGAGTCCGCACAAGGTCACAGCTATGGGACAGGGCTCAGCACCCAGACTGTGTTCAAATCCTGGCTCTGCTACTTACCCGCTGTGATCTTCAGAAAGGTACTTAACCTTCCTAAGTCTCTGTTTCCTCATCTGTAAAATGAGAATAATGGAAGCTACCTTATGTGGTCATTGCGAAGACTTCATTATAATTGTATCTATCATGCCTGGTGTATAATGTGTGCCTAGGAGACATTTGCTGTTGTCATTAGCTAACTTCAACTACAAGCTTAACCCTATACTGGATGTTGGGAGCACAGAACAAACAGTTAAGGCACAGCCTCTGTCCCTTAGAAGGTGGCATTTTAGCAAAAAGACAGGAGAAAAAGCAATTACAATAGAGCATAAGGAGGGCTGTGACTCAGGGAGCCATGGGGGTGAGTATTTAAAAAGGCAAAGATGGAAGGCCAGGTGCAGTGGCTCATGCCTGTAATTCTGGTCTTGGCCAGCACCTTGGGAGGCTGAGGTGGGAGGATCGCTTGAGCCCAGGAATTTGAGACCAGCCTGAGCAATGAGGTGAAACCCTGTCTCTACAAAAAAAAAAATCACAAATTAACTGAGCATGGCGGTAGATGCCTGTGGTCTGAGCTACAGGGAAGGCTGAGGCAAGAGGATCACTTGAGCCCAGGAGGTTGAAAGGCTGCAGTGAGCCATCTCACACTACTGCACTCCAGCCTAAGTGACAGAGTGAGACCATGTCTCAATAACAAACAAAACAAAACAAAACAAAACAAAACAAAACATAAAACAAAAAGGGAAAGATGGTTGTAAAATCAAAGTACCTTCGGATGTGCTTCCCAAGAGTATAGATAGCAGAAAGATCTCTGGTCTCTGCAGTTGCAGGCTTGGATTCTTGTCCAGCTCTAAAAAATTACTCTGTGAGTTTGAGGTCACTTTCCCTCTCTGGTCCTCGGTTTCATCTGTAAAATGAGAGCAGTGGATTAGCTGATCGCCAAGGTCTCTTTCACACCAAACAACATATTCCATACAGACGCGTCAGGTAGTTCCCATGTAAGAGGCCAATCCAAATCTAAATAGCAAAGCGTTTTTCAAACCACACAGCATTTCCTTGCTGCCAGAGAGAACTCAGGTTAAGTATTTACCTTTCAGCACAACAGATTCATCTCTCTCAAATTCATTCAGTCACTCCCTTCTGTAAGGTATCTGACTAAGAAACCCCCCCCCCCCCCCCACAGAGCCTCCTCTCATGAACTCTCTAAAACCACCGAATTAAACTCTAAAAGGTAGACTCAGGGTCACACAGTTGGGAATTTGCAAAGCCTGACTCTGGAGGGCCCCTGACTCCCAAATCAGTGGTCTTCGCACTAGTCTCCCCTACGCTGAAGCTAGATATAGGTGAGTTCTGGTCTCGGCCCCAAGGCGCACAGCCTGTTACAAGAGAATGATCGCTTTTCCACGACCCAGGGAAATTTGAGGGCCCTGATCCAGCCTGGGAGTCAGAAGAGGCCTCCCCGAGGTGGAAATGGTAGGCGGTAACCAGATCGAGGAGAAAAGAGGAGGTAGGAGGTAATCAGATCGAGAAGAAAGATGTGCCGGGAGGTGTAAGAGAGATAGCGGCGCCCGGGGAAGGAGGGGAGGAGGAGCGAAGGAAGGTATTAGTGCGGGATTGTGGGGAAAACTCATAAAAAGGACAGCACCTGAACCTGGCTTAGAAAAACAATCAGTATTTATACAGAAGACGTTCCTACCAGAGAAAACGGCGTGAGAATCCTAGAAGAAAATCCCCAAATCTACCGCCCCTCAGAAGAATGAACGGGGACGCCGCCTCCTCTCGGGACTCTCTCCCACCTCAAGGTCCAAAGCCCGAACACATCCCAGTGGCTGGCTGAGAGTCCAGCCACTCAGATCGCCCCCCAGGACGGTGCAGACCACGGGTCTCCCGCCTCGGCCGTTGCCAAGGTAATCGAGAACAGAGGGAAAACACCTACCGGAACCTCCGGGACCTTGGGTATCTGCTTCTCAACTGACGGCTTCCGCTCCTCAGGCGAGCTCGGAGGCATGAGGTCCTCGCGGAGCCCCGCCCACCCCGCGCGGAGATTGCGTCATCTTAGGTGTCCTCAGCAATGCCTGTATAGAATTCCAGAGTGGCTGTTGCCTTTTGCCCTCACTTCCGGTGAGTGGCCGGCAGGGCCACGCGTCTCCCCGGACGGAGAGACTGGGGCGTTGTTGCCTGGCAGCGCGCGGGCAAGCCTGGACTCAGGCGGCGCACAGGACAGGCCGACTCCGCGCGGAGCCCTCCCTGAGGTCCGGGTCCTTGCGGCCACTGAGGTGGTGGCGGCGGCGGCGGGGACTGGGCCGGGCGGAAGAAGTCGAGCCCAAGACATTTCCGGTTCCGGTGTCAGTTCGAGGCGCCGCCGCTGCCGCAGCCGCCGGAGCCGCGATGCCTAAAGGAGGTGAGGGGCGGGCGCGCGTGGCCCGCAGGCCTAGAGGGGCGGCCCGGGTCCAGCTCTCGCTGTCCCCTCAGCCCGTGGGCGTCTCTGAGAGCAGCGCAGAGGGAGGCTGTCCGCACTGGCTGAGAGCCAGGCCTGGGCCTCGACGCCCAATTGTCCCGATGGGGAAACTGAGGACTGTGGTGTCCAGGAGCCACTCCGTCAGTGGTCTGAGGAGTTTCGGAAGCTCTGGGTCCTGGCCAGCGTAGAAACCCGGATCTGGGATGCGCTTCTCCGGGCCTAGGGGTTCTGGAATTTATCCCACTTCTAGGCTGACTGGGAACTGAGTCACCGCGTCCCGCGCTTGTGCCGGGCCCGCCTGCCTCTCGCGTAAAACGTGGGCCTTTTCTGGCTTCGGTTCAGCCAGGCCTGCGTAGGAAGACTTAAGGCGATGCCTTGCAGACCTGGTTTCGACTCCCCTGTTCGGTAACGGCTCGGTGTGTTCCTTTGAGCCAGTCGCTCCACCTCCTGTGTCTCCGTTTTCTCTTTTGCCAATGGGAATAACTATTGTACCGACCTCGTAGTACTGTTGGGAGGCTTCAACTAGGTAATCCATGTGGAGTGGGCAGTACAGTGCCAGGCAGTCGTTAAAAGTGTCCAGTGAAGCAATAACTATTCCTATTTTTAAGGCTTTGCCAGCTTTTGGCCTTCTAAGAAGGTCCATGACTGCTCAGTCCATTGTAGCCCTTCCTCTATCCTGTTTCCCCCTTAGAATCAATATTCCCCAATTTGAATCCCAGCTATGTCACTGTCTAATTCTGTGGCCGTGAACAAGTTAGCCTCCCCCTCATCTGAAACACTGGGCTAATCCTTAGCTTGGTGAGTCGGGGCTGGGGTGGTAAAATGATAGCGCTCACAGAGTGCCTGGCTACCTCCTGGCACAAAACAAATATATTTGTATTGGTAGCTCATGTGTTATGTTGGTTAATGCACTCAACCCACAGAAACATCTGCCTGGAGCATTTTCAAACCTAAATCGCTTCCTGACTCCAGAGATAATTGGGCATTACAGAGCTAAATGTGTTTAAACCTAGCTCTCTACTGATTCTATTCTGTGGCTGGAAAAGTCTCTCTGCTGTTGTTCCCCAGTCCCTTCATCTGTAAAAGGAGGTTGCTGAATGAGCCATCCTCCTTCCAAAGTTTTACTTAATGGATACTTTGGGCAAAGGTTGGAGGTTACAATTAGAAAACCTTAAATATGAATTCATAGCTAAATGGTCTTTGGGCTTGTGAAAAGCTTTTTGGGGTAGACAAGGTGTACATTTTCTTGGGTTAATCCGAAAACCGCAAAAACCCATGAAGGTGTTAAAAGTATCAAACTCCCCAAGAGCAAAGGACCAACTCTTGTTTGCATTATGTTAACTGCAAAGTGTTTTTTAAATTTCGAGTTGTTAATGTTGCCTGGTGTATTAAGAGAGCAAGAAAGGGTGTTGGTTTTTTTCTTGGCACACTTGCTCTCTCACAATAGGACTTTAGTAAGCATATACTTAGACACCCCTGGAATCTAGGTAGTCATTAAAAATGGGTGGTGTGGTCTGTAGCAGCCCAATTATGGCTCTGCAGCTGCTGTAAGGAATCAGGAGACCAATATCTCTGCTACCGCCTCTGGAGTGCAGAGCAACTCTGGCTGATTACATTGTCTCTGCTCAGAGACAGACTCTGGAAATCAGGTGGGCCTCAGCTTCCAGGAGAGGTCGTGTGTGGAAGTTGAGGCCACAGCCACCCCTGCATACTCGGGGACCAGCAGAGGGGGATGCCATCCTGCTTTAAAACTGGCTGATGGCTTTAGCAAGGGTCATGACGCCTGGTGTCCTGGCTGAAGAGGGTCAGACTATAATAAAACTGACACTTTAATTGCTAGGCACATTTTTAACTTTTAAGACTGTGTAGTCAGGTTTGTTTTCAGCTGTCCTTTGCCAATCATTTCTTAGTCTAAGCACAAAGTTTTTGCCTGTAGGTTTGGTTTTTTTTTTTTTTTTTTTTGCCTTAAGTATTCTCTTTTTGCCAAACTACTGAGATGAACACGAGGTATTTTATTGTATTTCTGATATCTGCAGTAAATTGCTTATGTGCTCAGTGGTGGTTTTCATTGTTGTCTTTCCACCAAATACTAGATTAGAGAAAAAAGTAACCATTAGCTATTTTTTTTTTTTTTTTGAGACGGAGTCTCACTCTGTTGCCCGGGCTGGAGTGCAGTGGCCGAATCTCAGCTCACTGCAAGCTCCGCCTCCCGGGTTCACACCATTCTCCTGCCTCAGCCTCCCGAGTAGCTGGGACTACAGGCGCCCGCCACCTCGCCCGGCTAGCTTTTTTTTTTTTTTTTTTTTTTTGTATTTTTTAGTAGAGACGGGGTTTCACAGTGTTAGCCAGGATGGTCTCGATCTCCTGACCTCGTGATCCGCCTGTCTCGGTCTCCCAAAGTGCTGGGATTACAGGCTTGAGCCACCACGCCCGGCCAGCTATTTTTTTTAAATGTTTTTGAGATGGAGTCTTGCTCTGTGGCCCAGACTGGAGTGCAGTGGCGCAGTCTCGGCTACTGCAACCTCTGCCTCCCGAGTACAAGCGATTCTCCTGTCTCAGCCTCCCAAGTGGCTGGGATTACAAGCATGTGCCACCATGCCCAGCTAAGTTTTGTATTTTTAGTAGTGAGGGGGTTTCACCATGTTGACCAGGCTGGTCTTGAACTCCTGACCTCAAGTGATCTGCCTGTCTTAGCCTCCCAAAGTGCTAGGATTACAGGCGTGAGCTGCCGTGCCCGGCTATTAGTGAACATTTTTGTAGTGCTTATTCAGTAGCAGGCGCTATTCCAGCAGCTTTCTGTATATTGATAAATTCATCTATCTTTGTGACAACCCTGTGAGGTAGGGACACAGATGAGGAAACTGAGACTGAGAGGTTAAATACCTGCCCAAAGTCATCAAGCCAGTAAGCGTAGAACCTGGGAGTCAGACTCTAAACTTCGTGTTGTTCAGCACTCTGCTTTGGTCTAAGTCTCCTGGTCTATGAAATGGGACCAGCTATCACTCCTGTACCATAGGTTTGTTCTGAGGATCAAATGTGCCCCTGGCTGGCCGGGCGCAGTGGCTCACGCTTGTAATCCCAGCACTTTGGGAGGCTGAGGTGGGCGGATCACAAAGTCAAGAGATCGAGACCATCCTGGCCAGCCAACAAGGTTAAACCCCGTCTCTACTAAAAATACAAAAATTAGCTGGGCATAGTGGCCCACGCCTGTAGTCCCAGCTACCTGGGAGGCTGAGGCAGGAGAATCGCTTGAACCAGGGAGGCGGAGGTTGCAGTGAGCCGAGATTGTGCCACTGCACTCCAGCCTGGGCGACAGAGCGAGACTCCATCTCAGAAAAAATAAAAATAAAAAAATGCGCCCCTGGCTGTGACCAAACATTGTGTAAAAAGCCCTTATAGTGATGGCAGGGGTATAAGTGGTACATGTTTCTGTGGTTGCATCTGAGTCCACTATGCTTAGATTGTAAGGGACCAGGGGATGTAGCCAGTCACTGCAGTGCACCGTCCACCATGTCTTCCCCTCCGGTCTTCTGTGTGGGAGCCATCATTTAGTACACAGTTTGGTGATGCATCAGATGGTCACAAGTTGTTTCCTGTGTGCCTCTGAACACAGGGTGGAGGAGGTGTCGGTTTGGGTGGTGCTGGGTGAGGGGTAGGTGAGGCCTCTGTGGCCTCTGATGAGAGCACTCCAAGCAGGACACAGCCCTTGGGAGGTCAGAACAGTCGAGGCAGCTGCCTCCCCCCTCACCTTCTAAACTGCGGGTCCCTGCAGGGAGAAAGGGAGGCCACAAAGGCCGGGCGAGGCAGTATACGAGCCCTGAAGAGATCGACGCGCAGCTGCAGGCTGAGAAGCAGAAGGCCAGGGTGAGTACGTGCCTGTCCAGGCCACGCCAGTGGCCCAGGATGGTGCTCTGCTAATTTGGTTCACAGAGAGGCCAGGCAAGGACTACCCATTCGCAGGGACAAGCCAGCACGTGGCGGTCGGGAGGGCAGTGAGCCCCAGGTGTGAGTCTCAGAACAACCAATGACAGTCAGGGCATGGGCATCCTCTGCCTGGATGGGTTTGAAAGAACTGTGGCCGCTCTGCAGCAGCTGCCTTAGTGGGGCCCCGTTCTTGGTCTTGTGCACCTAGTTTCTGGAGGCTCTCCCTTCTGCAGGCCCTGTCCATTCACAGCTCAAGCTCCTAGCACCCCTGCTTGTCTGCTGCAGCCACACAGGACGATTTGCCACACTGCACATGACATGTGCCCTGACTTCCCACACCCCCATCAGCAGTGTGCTCTCCATCCCTGGAGACATTGTTTAGCCTCTCCTCCTCTGTGACTTGTGCCTCCCCTCCAGCTGATTTAGTAGTTCCCTCTTCTCTGCTCCCATAGTACATTGTCCAGGCCACTGTTAGGAAATAGAATACGTTCCCATTGTCAGCATCTGCATCCTTACCACATCATTAGATTGATGCCTGGATCAAGGGCCTAAGGGAGCAGTCAGGGCCAGATGGGTACACAGCCGTGATGTGCCCCAGGAGCCTCAAGAAGGGAAAGGCCACATCCAGCTGTGGGGTCTGGGAGGGGTCCTTGGGGGAGCCGGCAGCTGAGCAGGACATGGAGAATATGTGGACAAGTGCCAAGAGATGAAGGACATGAGGTTTCTGTAAGGGACATTTTTGGTGGGAAGGCAAGAAAGGTGGAGGGAAGCAGCCTTCTGAGGTATTGTTCTGGGAAGCTGGTGCAGGAGGTCACCTGTCTGGGTGGGTCGGGGGGGATGGCTTGCCATGGAGTGAAGTGGAGAGCGGAGAGGACTTGCCTGGGAATGCCAGCATGATTTGGCAGCTGCATGTGGCAGGTGGGAGCTGAGCAGGACGGTGGTTTTCAGCCTGGTGGCTGAGTCCTTCTGACTCCAGGAAACAAACTTCTCACCCTGGCTGCTGAGGTGGCTGGGTTAGGAAGGGGAGCAGGGCCTTCTGTGGCTGTGTGAGGGGCTTGCTGGACTATGGGAATGCCCTCTAAGCTGTCGTGCTGAGTGCATAGGCTGCCTGTGTCTGGCCCAGGTACCATTCCCTGGGGGCCAGGGTCACAGTAGGACCCTTGTCATCCTTGGTTCCATCCTTCCAGAGGCTTGATCTCTCAAGGTCCACAGTCTGGGGGGGTGATGGGGTCACAGTCTTGGGGATTTGTTTTGCATTTTTGATTCTGCAGGTTGTCCATTTCTGAAACAGGAAGAAGAGGAGCAAAAAGAAGGTGGAGATGGGGCTGCAGGTGACCCCAAAAAGGAGAAGAAATCTCTAGACTCAGATGAGAGTGAGGATGAAGAAGATGACTACCAGGTACTGAGTCTTTTGAGGACCTGGGGCCTGGACTCACTCATTCAACAAACAAACATTGAGTGACCGTTTAGTACCAGTCCCAAAGGTAGCTGCAGACAACGTCCTTGCTCTTGAGGGTTTACACTTTATGGGAGATACAGACAATAAAGAAGTAAACAGAGAGTGTCGTTTCAAGTAGTGAGAAGTGTTACTAACAAACAGACTGTGATTGAGGGGACCTGGAAAAGCATTGTGGTGGTGAAGCAACTTATACACTGAGATCTCAAAAACAGGGTGCAGCCAGCTGTGTAAAAATTGGCATGCAGAGCAGTTGAGAAACTAGATTAGCAAGCGCAAAGGTCCTGTGGTGGGAATAAGCTTGGCATGTTCAAGGACCAGACAGGGGCCAGTGTAGCTGTGACTTAGTGGGTAAGGAGTGTAGTGGTCCAGATGCAGGAGGAGAGATTGGCAAGGGCACCTCCTGTGTAGTTGTTGAAGGGGTTGGGGTTTCTTTTCTTTCTTTTTTTTTTTTTTTTTTTTTTTTTTTGAGACGGAATGTCGCTCTGTTACCCAGGCTGGAGTGCAGTGGTGCAATCTCGGCTCACTGCAACTTCCGCTTCCTGGGTTCAAGTGATTCTCCTGCCTCAGCCTCCCTAGTAGCTGGGACTATAGGTGCACACCACCACGCCTGGCTAATTTTTTGTATTTTTAGTAGAGACGGGGTTTCACTGTGTTAGCCAGGATAGTCTTGATCTCCTGACCTCATGATCTGCCTGCCTCAGCCTCCCAGCATGCTGGGATTATAAGCGTGAGCCACCCCACCGGCCCCTTTTTCTTTTTCTTTTTTTTGAGACGGGGTCTCGTTCTGTCACGCAGGCTGGAGTGCACGGCTCACTGCAGCCTCAGCCTCCCAAGTAGCTGGGACCAAGAGCACACGCCACCACACTCAGCTAATTTTTAAATTTTTTGTGGAGATGGGGATCTCACTATATTGCCCAAACTGGCACCATATTCAGCTAATTTTTAAATTTTTTGTAGAGATATTGCCCAGGCTGGTCTCCAACTTCTGGGTGCAACTAATCCTCCCACTTTAACCTCCTGAGGTGTTGAGATTACAGTATGAGCCACCATACCTGGCATGGGGCTTCTTTATGGTGGGTAGTGGCGCAGCTGGGGAAGGCCTTGAAGGGTGAGAGAGACATGACCAGATATGCGTTTGTTTGCTTTTTTTTTTTACACGGAGTCTCTCTGTCGCCCAGGCTGGAGTGCAGTGGCGCGATCTCAGCTCACTGCAAGCTCCGCCTCCCGGTTCACGCCAGTCTCCTGCCTCAGCCTTCCAAGTAGCTGCGACTACAGGTGCACGCCGCCACACCCGGTTAATTTTTTTGTGTTTTTAGTAGAGACGGGGTTTCACCATGTTAGCCAGAATGTCTCGATCTCCTGACCTCGTGATCCGCCCACCTTGGCCTCTCAAAGTGCTGGGATTACAGGTGTGAGCCACCACGCCCGGCCTCCTGATATGCTTTTAAAAGATTATTTTGGCTTCTCCATGCAGAGTGAATGATAGAATGTTGAGAGTAAGAGCAGTGTTTAGATCAGAAGTCCTGGGCCTGGCGTGGTGGCTCACGCCTGTAATCCCAGCACTTTGGGAGGCCGAGGCGGGCGGATCACCTGAGGTCGGGAGTTCGAGACCAGCCTAACCAACATGGAGAAACCCTGTCTCTACTAAAAATACAGAATTAGGCGAGGGTGGTGGCTTATGCCTGTAATCGCAGCTACTCAGGAGGCTGAGGCAGGAGAATCCCTTGAACCCGGGAGACCGAGGTTGCTGTAAGCTGAGATTGTGCCATTGCACTCCAGCCTGGGCAACGAGAGCAAAACTTCGTCTCAAAAAAAAAAAGAAATCGTGGCTTGCCCTAGGGTGGTGAAAATGGCAGTGGAGAAGAGTGGACAGATGTAAGCCGTATTTGGGGATTGCTGAAGGAACGAGGAATCAAGGATATGCTTAGGATTGCAGGGAGGGTCCGGTTGGGTAAAGGATGAATCTCAAGTTCTGTCTTGGACATGTTAAGTTTACAGTGCCAGGCATCTGAGTGGAGGTGTAAGTGTGCAGCTGGACTGGAAGTGTGTGGAGGGAGCTCTGTGGAGTCAAAGCTGTCTCCCTGTCCCCTTAAGGAGAATTGATGGAATTGACAGGGCCTGAAACTTTGACCAAACCTGCTGCATTGAGAACACACTCCTTTCTTCTGGAACTTCCCCAGGGGAGGTGGAAGGGTGCAGGTTCCAGATTCTTGGGCCAGCACCCCAAACCTGTAGAGTCTGTGATCCAGTGGCTCATTCTTGAGTTACATGTCCATCAGCTAAGGTGGGCAGGAATTGGAATTGGTCCTGACAGCACACACTTGGCCCACCCTGCCCTGGGGATTCCAGGCCAGGGCTTCTTGCAAGAAGAATCAGGCATGGGATTCCATGGAAAACTGCTTTTGGAAGCTGAGGTTGAAGTGGGGGAGTGGCACTGTGTGAGTGCTTGCAAGCTGGGGTAGGGCGCACTTCTTATCTACCACCTACTTCCTGGTTGACTTAGGCAAGTTATTAGACCCTGAGCAAGCCGTTCTGTGGGCTCTTCCCAGGCTGGTGAAGATGCTCCAGAGAGCTGTCCCCACCGTGAGACTTGGGCTGAGCACTACGTGGGCTAGAGGTAGAGCATGAGTTTGTCCTCATCCAGATGGGCTGTTTAGAGATGGTGGGAGTGGCCCTCAGGGGCTCCACAGGACCTGAGAACTCCAACAACCAGCTTCTTGCCCTGTTTTAGCAAAAGCGCAAAGGCGTCGAAGGGCTCATCGACATCGAGAACCCCAACCGGGTGGCACAGACAACCAAAAAGGTCACACAGCTGGATCTGGATGGGCCAAAGGAGCTTTCGAGGAGAGAACGGTAACATCACTGGCTGGGCCTTGTGACCCGGGGAATACAGGCTAGCAGTTGGCCTGTGGGATGCTAAGGTCCCCAGTTGGCTGGGAGCTGTGGCTGTTTATTTCTGTCTCATTCCCCAGCGGCCCTCCAGTAGCCTTTAAAAAGCCACACAGAATTTGTTTTCACCAATTGATACGTGGTATCAGGGGAAATAGGACAACGGACTCAGACCTGAGCATTGCGCTTGAGGTAATGGTGCAGGATACAGAGGGTTGCCCTCCATTCCCCTCTTCCAGAGCACCACACCCTGGGGAGACTTCCCTTACCCCACTGATCTGACCATTCCTGACCTGCATCCATCTGTAGTGTCATGGCCCTGAGGACTGGAAGGGGGCTGTGAACCTGTGCCGGCCAGAAAGGCAGTCCAGCCCAGCGCAGCTCAGCCAGCTGTCCCAGGCCTCTCCAAGTCCTGTGTGAAAATGAAGCTGCAAATATCTTCCTCAAGAGTTGTATGAGGATCAAGATCATGTACTGAAGCACCTGGCACAGGATCAGTCCTTGACTGGTGCCCTGACGTTTGGCAGCCGCCAGGTGACCTCAAGGGCCTTACAAGAGGTTGAAGCCTGTTGGTTTCTCTCCTGACTGGGCATTTAGGATAATGGCTGAGGGGTGTGTCTGTGAAAGCCTCATGGGGAAAGCCATGAGCTTGGGTGTGATTGCAGCTGCTAAGGACCCTTTTGTCCCCCTTCAGTAGCTTTCTCTTGGCATTGACTTCAAAAACCCAGCAACCTGGGTATTCTGCCACTGTGGTATTCTGCCATTGGCAGTTGTGCAGCCTTCGATAAGGCTGTGCCCTTTCTGGGCATCAGTGTCCTCACCAGTAAAAAGGATCCTATTGCTCCCTCCCTCTGCCCTTTGCGGTTGCAGAGACGCCCTGCCTGGCACTTTGCTTTCACTGAAGGGCCCTGCAGAGCCTTTGGGCTGCCTCGGTCATCATTCCTGAGGCTCAGCTTAGAGGCTTCTGAGTGTGTCACGTCCCTCCTGGGCTAGGATCTGCAGGTCGCCAGGTATTATCTCCTCATCTCTGTAGTGAGGCGTCTGCTCCTTCCATCCCCTCTAAGTCCCTCTCCCTCCCCTCTGGCTACCTCCCATGCCTGATTTCTCATTACTCCCCAGCTCTGTGTACCCTGAAGACCTCTGGGAGGCCGAGTCTCTCCCCCAGCCTCCTGCCAGGCAGGGCCCTCTCCCACTCCAACACTTGGCTCTTCCAGGAACCCAGTGCCAATAGGCCCTCCGATCTTACCCCAAAGGGCATCCACTCCAGTTCACAATCTCAAGTTTGGGAAGATCCTCAAAAGGAAGCGCGTGACCCTCACCACTGACTCCACTTAGGGGGTTCATTCCTGACACCTTTGTCCCATGGGAGCCCAGCGATTATTCCCATCCCCCTACTGATGGGGGCTGTGTCTTTGGGGGGCAGCACCGTGCACATCTGAGCTGCTGTAAGAATGGGTCGTGTGGTGTTGACCTGAGACTGGGTGTGTCTGTTTTCCATTGTGGTCCTCATCCTATGCCCTGTGGCTGCTTCTTCCACTTCACTCCTTTTTTTGTTTGTATTTTTTAGAGATAGGATTTCACTGTGTCACCCAGGCTGGCGTGCAGTGGCGCAATCATAGCTCACCACAGCCTTGAACTCCTGGGCTCAAGCAATCCGCCTGCCTTAGCCTCCCAAGTAGCTGGGACAACAGATGTGTGCCACCACATCTGGCTAATTTTTAAATTTTCTTTTTTGTACGAGAGTCTTGCTATATTGCCCAGGCAGGTCTCAAACTTACAGCCTCAAGTGATCCTATTGTCTTGGCCTCCCAGAGTGCTGGAATTACAGGCCTGAGCCAGTGCGCCTGGCCCTTCATTCCTTGTAGGATATGGTCCCCACTGCTTTCATCCTCCTGGTCATCTTCTCTGGAACACTCCTGGCCTGGTCCCCCTTCTCTCCGTGGCCACCAGAGCCTGATCATGAAGCCCTCAGGCATCCTCCCCTCCCTGCTGTAGGTGGACGTTGTCCCCTCTCCCGCTGAGGCTTTCTGGAAATCATAGATGTTCTCTCCCTGGGCCTCTTCTTCCTGCTGACTTTCTTGGTGAATGTCCACCAAGCAGGGGGTTCATGGAGCCAGGGACTCACAGCCAGAGCACCCCTTCCACCTTGGCCCTAGGCCGAATCCTTGGCCTTTATTCTGACTCCCATCCAGTTTGGCAAACAGTGGTGGGAAAGATGTCCCCGTGACACTATTTTATCCACACAGAGAAGAGATTGAGAAGCAGAAGGCAAAAGAGCGTTACATGAAAATGCACTTGGCTGGGAAGACAGAGCAAGCCAAGGCCGACCTGGCCCGACTGGCCATCATCCGGAAACAGCGGGAGGAGGCTGCCCGGAAGAAGGAAGAGGAAAGGAAAGGTAAGGGCTGGGCTGCACATGCAGGGACAGCCCCCAACTCTGATCCTGGGCCAGCCACAAAGCCCTGAACTCGTGTCCCTGTCCGTGAGGTGATGATGTGGTGAGGAGTGACTGCTGCCTAGGAGATCATTCAGGAGAGGCCCACACTCCCTGTGCCTGCCACTTGCCGGGGGACCGGGAGGGTCCAGCGACATCATGGAGTCAGTTGTGGGTTGAAGTCCCAGCAGAGCACTGTCCACAATAGGTGGAGTTACTACTCCTAACAGCAGGAGGTCACAGGAAACCACGCCCCTAGTACAGACCTTGCCTGAGACTCAGAGGTCCCACCAAGGTCTCTGGTGCCTTAGGAACCTGGGAGAGCTGCCTGGGGCCACCGCTGTCTATCTCCAGGGCTTGGGAGGGTGAGCTGGATACACAGCGGCTTGACGTCCGGCCCAGGCATCCCTTTTCCTGTGCTCTCCCTCCAGGCAGGCCAGAGGTGGTGGAGGTTCCTCTAGGCCAGGGTGGCTATGGGAGTTAGTCGTTTATAGGAGCATTTGACTTGCAGCCTTCCATCTCCCGGGGGTCTGTGAGAGCCCCTGCATGTCCATCTGTCCTGCCTGGAAGCGGGCCCAGAAAGGGGAAACCAGTTGCTCAGGGATGTTGTCACTTGCACCAGAAATCCAGTGATCCCAACTTTCCATTCAACCCTGCTTCACAAACCCCAAGCAGGAAAGGACTTGACATGTAACTGTTGGAACGTTTAATTTAGACTTCAGAACCCGTGGCGGGAGGTTAGAATTACAGGGTTCTGCTGGGAGGTGGAGTGAGAAGTTTCCATTTGCCCACAAGAGTGTGTGTTGGTGGGGCTTTGTGGAGGGGACAGCTTTCTATAAGGTGGTCTGGCCACTGAAACGTGTCAGTAATGTCAGGGGGTCCCGGGCTGGTAGCTGCAGCAGAAATCCTCTCCCATGCCTCGGCTCTCCTCGGGTCCCTTCTTTGTTGCACAGGATATTTTCTGCAGCCTTTCAGACCTAAGGTTCTAGGGTTCTGGCGCGTGTGTTGGGAGGGGTGGGGGTTGCTTTGTTTTAACCCCTGCCCTTCTCCTCCCACCCTCAGCAAAAGATGATGCCACATTGTCAGGAAAACGAATGCAGTCGCTCTCCCTGAATAAGTAACCGCGACGTGTGGGAGGAGATGCCGGGGACCTGGGCCACGCTGCCAGGACCTCTGCTGTGTCTTGCCCACCCTGTGCCCTGGCGCCGCTGCAACAGCCCCTCACGGCCAGGAGCCCCCCACGGCCTGGGGCCTCCTCTTCATCTTGGCACAGAAATTGTTTGGGGGATGTGGGGGGGGGCTGGGGGAGGGGCAGCCGCTATCTTTGAGACAGAAAGATGCAGGACAGCATTTCATATGTAACCATTTGAATGTTTTCGCTGTTTTTAGAATTCAGAGCCCTTGCTGGGGGGTGCCTGGGAGATGGGGTAAGAAGAGCTTTCATTTGTCTGGTAGATAGCACGTAAGGGGATGGTTGTCCCAGGAGGCAGCTGCCGACAGGTTTGCTATACCCAGCCCCGGACTGTGTTGCCTGGGTGCTCATTCAGAGAGGGGCTGTCATCCGGGAGCCTGTGCCCCTGGGTTCTCGAGGGTCATGGCTTGTCCCTGGTCAGTCCTGTCTGGTCGAGGCCTCGCCCGTCTGCCCTTCCCTGCCCAGTTCTTACCCACCTGGCCAGGGCCAGGCCCATTTTTACCTACCCATTGATCATTTCAAGAAACCTCTGTTTACTGTGTGGCACCCAGGCAAAACATGCTCCACAAATTCAACTTGTATATTTGGCAGATTAAACTTGACATTATCGTAATCTCTGTTTTGCACTCCATCCTTTGGCTCCTGTGCTTGAGCCATTTTTATCCAGCTGGGTATGGTGCCACGTTCAGGCACACGCACCTGGCAAGGTTCAGGGCACATATCTACCTGGGGCCCTGGGGCATGACATCTGTTAGGAGGCACTGAGCAAGGTGTGGGGATGGACCCCAGGATCGGGGCTGGGAGAGACCTCAGATGCCGTAGCCTGGTCCCTCCCCTCCTTTAGCCAAGTTGGGATCTTAAGCCTCAGCAGGCAGGGACCCTTCCAGGCCACAGCAGGCTGAAGCTGCACCAGGATCCTGGCCTGGCCTGTAGATGTCCCCTGGTGGTTATAATTCTGTAACTCTAGGGGAGAAGGGGAATAGCACTGGCATTGGATGTCGCCAAGGCCCACATTTTCCTGAGAGAAGCCACAGAAGGTGTGCAAATGCCCTTCAGTGCAGGACCCGGTGACATGACATCAACTCCAAGACAGAACCTCACTTTGCAGCACAGGAAAAGTATATCTAAAATGAGCATGTATCAGAAATCAACTGCCAACACTGTAATGACAAAATAAATTCCTGTGAAGTTCTACAACCAGGCCGGCACAGTGGCTCAAGCTTGTAATCCCAGCACTTTGGGAGGCGAGGTGGGTGGATCATCTGAGGTCAGGAGTTTGAGACCAGCCCGGCCAACAAGGAGAAACCCCATCTCTACTAAAAATACAAAAATTAACCAGGCTTGGTGGTGTGCGCCTGTAATCCCAGCTACTCGGGAGGCTGAGGCAGGAGAATCGCTTGAACCCAAGGAAGGCAGAGGTTGCAGTGAGCCGAGATCGTACCACTGCACTCCAGCCTGGGTGACAAGAGCAAAACTCCATCTCAAAACAAAAGTTCCACAACCAGCCTGGAATGTGTAGCCCCTTTGTGCAGGAATTTGACTAGTCAATCAGTGACACCTGGTACTGGCAGTTTTGGGAGTGGCAGCCCAGGATGGACAGTACTGGGGAAGGAACCATTTGGCATAAGGCTGCTGGGCTTCAGGATCAATGTTGTTGGCCAGCAGTAAAAATAAGCTATCTACCTATGGCTGTGCAAACACCAACCTCTCCCTGGAGTCCCAGCTACTTGGGAGGCTGAGGCAGAAGGATTGCTCCCACGAGTTCCAGTGCAGCCTGGATAACTTAGCAAGACCCCAAGAAAATAACAACAAAAAACCTCTCCTTGCACATAGGCAAGCGTGTCCACAATTGCTTTTTTTTTTTTTTTTTTTTACACAGTTGCATTTTATTACCTCCACATTTTGAAGCAGTTCGTGACCAGCATAGTGCTTTGGGGGCATTTTTTTTTCCTTCAATAAATGAAAGCATTTCTTTAAGAAAAAGGCACATATTTCTTGAATAGGTAAGAAAAGCTCCCCATCTGTCCCCTCTTTGAGGGAGCAGCCCCTATGGGGACTCACATTGGTACCCCAGAAACATTCAGCAAAGCAACCATTAGCCACCCAGACTCCTCTCCCTGCTTCCCCAGCAGCTAGGATGAAGGTAACATATTTCTCACAGGTCATTTGATCTTGAGGTCCTTCAAGGCTGACTCCAAGCTCTGCAGGGAGGCAGAACGGACAGGCTGGTTCTCAGCTGTCCGGCAGGCACCCCACTCCCAGGGACCTGATCACCCATCTCAGCCCCAGGACAGCAGAGAGCAGAGAACCTGCAGTTTTGGAGTCTGTCAGAACTGGGTTTGAATCCCGGCCCTGAAGACGGGTGCCCAGTGAGCACCAAGGCCCAGATGACAAGGGGCCGCACCCAGCCCTCATCCTCTTGCAGTGCCATCTCTGCAGGAGTGAAGGATGGGGGTCATCTCCAGGGAGTGGGGATGGGGGGAAAGAGTTGACCTGGGGGGCACAGCTGGAAGCCAGGAAGGGCAAGCCTCACCTTAACATCCCAGATACTCATGCCGCCGTCCATGCCAGTGGTGCAGAACTGCGAGCACTTGGCCTTGCCCCCACTGAGCACTGAGATCTGGCTGCAGAGGAAGAGGAGCTTATGAATCCAACCTGTGCTGGCGCTGGGCTCAGGCTCACCCTGTCCAGGCGCTCCCAGACTTCTTGGGGAGCGGGCTTCAGTGAGAAATGCTGAGAGAGGGTGTAGTGGGCTTAGAAAGTCAGCTCTGCTTTTGGGAACGAGCAGTGGTGTGGGAGGTGCAGGCAAATGGGACAGGACACTCAAGTCCAGGGAGGCAGGAAAGACACATGTGTTTGCGGAGTGTACACAGTGCCAGCAGTGCAGCTGGACAGGACAAAAAAGGAGATGAGGGTGGGGGCAGCCAGGGACTAAGCTGACAGCTGGGCAAAGGTGTTCCGTCTGAGGAAGCCATCGGATCTGGCGGCCACAGGAGGTTTTACAGGCCGAAGGGCTTGGCCAGTCTTGCCATACAGCTCCCTCTGGTTCGCCGCGGGGTGGACGCGTGTGGCTGGCAGCTTTTGGGCTTTGGAGAGCCTTTTTCCCCATCCCACCCTAGATCCTTAGAAGGCTGCGGAGAGACCCTCAGCTCCGCCCCCACCTCGCTGCATACTAGCAACAGACCCACCCCAGCTGTGACCCCGCCCAGGACGCCCGCTGGTCACTGCCTGGCCACCCCACAGAACAGTCCCCACCCAGCTATGTCCCGGAAATGCAGAGCGAGGCTAGCTGTTCAGCTCCTATCTGATGCTATTTTTATGCAACCTAAAGAGGTCGACTCCGTCTTTTATGTCGGTCCCACTGTGTCCCTCCCGGGCTCCACTAGCACCTGAGATGCTAGGGTGAGATCGAGACGGGCCCCGCCCACAACTAACGTTAATCCTACAGCGAGTCGAAGCCACTCCCTACCCTGGGCCCCCTACGCCCCCTCTGCCGCACCACGCGGTTATCGTGCAGCGTCGAGGCCCCGCCCACAAACAGGCACCGTCCCCTCGTCGGGGCCCGCCTCTCATCCAACGCCGTTCCCGCGCAGCGAGTAGAGGGCAGGCCTACCCTCCCTCCGGGGCCCCCAGTCCTCACTGTCCCAGCACAACGCCCCAGTAGGAAGAGTCCAGACCCCTTCCTCACCCGACGCTGCTACTGGGCGAGTCGAGGCCCCGCCCCCGCCCTCACCTGACGCTGTTCTTGTGCAGCGAGTCCAGGCCCGCGCCCGCAGTCGTGCCGCCCTCCGAGCTCGCCTTCTTGTCGAGGTTCTGGAAGCGCTCGCGGGCCGTCAAGCCACGCTGCGAGCTCTGCTTGGGAACGTCCAGCCGTCCGCCAAAGCTCAGCATCCCCGCAGCGGCGTCATAGGTGAACAGCACCGGGAAGCAGTCGTGGCCCTGAGCGGGGAGGCGGGGACCATTGGAGCGCTGCCGAAGGGGAGGGCAGGCGGGCATCTGGCGGCCCGGGAGGCAGATGCCAGCTCAGGGACACAGACGGGCCACAGCAAGGGAGGCCCGAATCGCAGGTGTATCAAAACCGGGGGCCATGCTGGGGGCTGCCACCTCCCCCAGCAAGGCCAGCGTTGGGACTCCCTGGGAGCCCAGGCGCCTTCTGTCCTGCCCAGCCAGTTACACCTGCTCTAGGGGAGACCCCTGCAGCTGGTTGCTTTTCTAGGCAAAAAGCAAGCCTGACCTGACCCTGGCATCCCCATTTTGTTTGCAGAGGGGTGAAAAGGGATTGACAGATGTGGGCAGAGGGGAGGGAGACCAGTGCCCTTCCCGGACACCTGGAGGAACTGCACACCCCGAACTCCTGCCCTTTGCATTAGGCCTGGCCTTGCCATTGCACCTGCCAATGGGGCAGAAATGTTAAGACCCAGGGCATGATTCCACAGGTTCCGGCTCCCTCGTGGCATCTGGGACAGCATGCTGGGGACAGCCTCCATCAGAGCCCCTCACAACACCCACACTGGACATAAAATGTGAGCAAGAAGTAAATCTCTTTTTTCTGTTTTTTCTTTTTTTGAGATGGAGTCTCTGTGGCTCAGGCTGGAGTGCAGTGGCACGCTTGGCTCACTGCAACTTCTGCCTCTGGGTTCAAGCAATTCTCCTGCCTCAGCCTCCCGAGTAGCTGGGACCATGGGTGCCCACCACCACACTCGGTTAAATTTTGTATTTTTAGTGGAGATGGAGTTTTGCCATGTTGGCCAGGTTGGTCTTGAACTCCTGACCTCAAGTGATCTGCCCTCCTCGGCCTCCCAATTTGCTGGGATTACAGGCGTGAGCCACCAGGTCTTTTTTTTTTTTTGAGACAGGTTCTCTGTTGCCCAGGCTGAAGTGCAGTGGTACGACCACAGCTCACTTCAGAAGCCTCAACCTCCCAGGCTCAAGTGATCCTCCTGCCTCAGCCTCCCAAGTAACTGGGATTATGAGATTACAGGTGCATCACCACACCCAGCTAATTTCTTAACTTTTTGTAAGGCCGGGCGCGGTGGCTCAAGCCTGTAATCCCAGCACTTTGGGAGGCCGAGACGGGCGGATCACGAGGTCAGGAGATCGAGACCATCCTGGCTAACACGGTGAAACCCGGTCTCTACTAAAAATACAAAAAACTAGCCGGGCGAGGTGGCAGGCGCCTGTAGTCCCAGCTCCTGGGGAGGCTGAGGCAGGAGAATGGCGTAAACCCGGGAGGCGGAGCTTGCAGTGAGCTGAGATCCGGCCACTGCACTCCAGCCCAGGCGACAGAGCAAGACTCCGTCTCAAAAAAAAAAAACTTTTTGTAGAGACAAAGGTCTCACTATGTTGCCTGGGCTGGGTCTCAAACTCCTGGCCTCAAGTGATACTTCCACCTCAACATTCCCAAAGTGCTGGGATTTTAAGCGTGAGCCACCGCACCTGACCAAATCTTTACTCTGTTAAGCAACTGTAGCCAGGGACTTTCAGTTACTGCAGCGTAATCCAACCTGTTCTGTTCTGCCCAACTCTGGTACATGAGAGAATGCAAGGAAGAAAAAAAGGAGGGAGGCAGGCGAAAGGAGGGAAGCTGGGCTGTCTGCTGTGACCACACCCCCTCCCCATTCCTCACCGCTGCCACCAGGCTGTTGTCTGTGATGAAGGTCAGCGCCAGCAGTGGTAGCGTTTCAGAGGCCAGAGTCGCCACGCTGAGGGGAGAGAGCTGTCAGTCACCCTGTCCCGCTCCTCTGCACTCACCTCCTCCCCGGGGATGGCCTCTACTCACGCCATCTTCTTGTCAGCATCAGCCAGGCACACGGTGCTGTCGTGGCTCACCCAGGCCACGCGGTTCCCACTGGCTGAGAAGCAGACGCCATGTACCCAGCCACAGCTACTGCTGGATTCGAACATCAGCTCCCCAAAGGGCATCTTGGAACCCCATGGGGTGGGTGCCGGCCGTTCCTCCACCTCCTTGATGTAGGCTGAAAAGATCCTACCAGGAGAGGCAAAATAGAGGTAAAGTAGCCAGGCATAGTGGTGTGCACCTGTACTCTCAGCTACTCAGGAGGCTGATGCGGGAGGACTGCTTGAACCCAGGAGGTCAAGGCTCCAGTGAGCTGTGATTGCACTACTGTGCTCCAGTTTGGGCAACAGTGTGAGACTGTCTCAAAATAAAAAAAAAAAAATTTTTAAAGGGTTAACAGGGGCCTGGGCATGGTGGCTCAAGCTTGTAATCCCAGCACTTTGGGAGGCTAAGGCAGATGCATCACTTGAGGTCAGGGGTTCGAGACCAGCCTGGTCAACATGGTGAAACCCCATCTCTACATTTAAAAATAAAAAAATTATCCGAGCATGGTGGCGGGCGCCTGTAGTCTCAACTACTCAGGAGGCTGAGGCAGGAGAATCGCTTGAACTCAGGAGGCGGAGGCTGCAGTGAGTCGAGATTGCGCCACTGCACTCCAGCCTGGACGAAAGAGCGAGACTCTGTCTCCAAAAAAAAAAAAAAAAAAAATCCTGGCCGGGCGCGGTGGCTCATGCCTGTAATCCCAGCACTTTGGGAGGCCAAGGTGGACGGATCACGAGGTCAGGAGATCGAGACCATCCTGGCTAACACGGTGAAACCCCGTCTCTACTAAAAAATACAAAAAATTAGCCGGGCAAGGTGGCGGGCGCCTGCAGTCCCAGCTACTCAGGAGGTTGAGGCAGGAGAATGGCGTGAACCCGGGAGGCGGAGCTTGCAGTGAGCCAAGATCGTGCCACTGCACTCCAGCCTGGGCGATAGAGCGAGACTCCATCTCAAAAAATAAATAAATAAATAAATCCCATCTAGCTGGGAGTAGGTAGTCTTGCTTGGGAGGCTGAGAGGTCAGAGGATCACTTGAGCTCAGGATTTGGAGGCTGCAATCAGCTATGATTGCACCACTGCATTCCAGCCTGGGCAACAGGACAAGCCCCTATCTCAAAAAAATAAAAGAGGTGAGCAGAGACATGTCCAGCTGAGACATGAAGGGTTCCCCAGGGACTAGAACCTTCAGCCGACGCCCAGGTGATCCACTGGTAGCATTTCTGGAGCGGGTCTAGAAGGTGGGGTGTAGAACTTTCAGGTGTGGCTCCCCCACCAGCCTCCAATCTCCGTTATGATGTCAGCAGTCAGTTAACATCAGCCCCGCCCTCCCCCATGGCGCCCTGTCTCACCGGCACTTGAAGTCACAGGAGCCAGCAGCCAGCAGCACGTTGTTGGGGTGCCAGTCTAGGCTGAGGACGGTGGAGCGGATGGGCTTCTTGATGTGCTTGCAAACCCACCTGGGCATGGTGGTCAGGCAGACAGGGAGAGAGGGACAGGCAGGTGGGACTCACAGACCTCAGCACCAGGGACTTCAGGCTCCCACTGCTCCCTACAGCCCACCAAAGACCCAGGAGAGAGGCAACTGGGCACTCCCAGCCCACAAGGCTCTCAGGGCCCTGGGGCGGCAGGGATGCGCTAGGTCGCTTCTGGAGTGGGAATTCTGTGCCCTCTATCCTTTAAGCCACACAGTCACCCTCGGGGCAGGCTCAGCAAAGTGATGCCACCATCAGAGGTCACACAGCTACTAACTGGCCATGGTGGGATGCAAATTTGGGTCTCTCAGATGCTCCTGCCTGGCCTCTGTCCTCAGCCATGCAGGGGAGAAGATTAAGAACTAAGACATGGACTGGCCACCATGGCTCACACCTGTAGTCTCAGCACTTTGGGAGGCTGAGGTGGGAAGGTTGCTTGAGGCCAGGAGTTCAAGACCAGCCTGGACAACTTGATGAGACCCTATCTCTACAAAATAAATAAATAAATTATTTGGGCCTGTAGTCTCAGCTACTCAGGAGGCTGAAGTGGTAGGATCACTTGAGCTCAGGAGGCTGAGGCTGCAGTGAGCTATGATCACAACACTGCACTCCAGCCTAAGCGACAGAACAAGACCTTGTCTCAAAAAAATATATATGGCCGGGCGCAGTGGTTCACGCCTGTACTCCCAGCACTTTGGGAGGCCAAGACAGGTGTACCACCTGAGGTTGAGAGTTCAAGACCAGCCTGGCCAACATGGAGAAGCCCCATCTCTACTAAAAAATACAAAATTAGCCGGGTGTGGTGGCGCGTGCCTGTAGTCCCAGCTACTCGGGAGGCCGAGGCAGGAGAATCGCTTGAACCTGGGAGGTGGAGGTTGCGGTAAGCTGAGATTGTGCCACTGCACCCCAGCGTGGACGACAGAGCAAGACTCTGTCTCAAAAAAAAAAAAAAAAAAAGAAAAAAAAAAGATTGGCCGGGCGTGGTGGCTCACACCTGTAATCCCAGCACTTTGGGAGGTCGAGGTGGGTGGATCATGAGGTCAGGAGTTCAAGACCAACTTGGGGCCGGGCGCGGTGGCTCAAGCCTGTAATCCCAGCACTTTGGGAGGCCGAGACGGGTGGATCACGAGGTCAGGAGATCGAGACCATCCTGGCTAACACGGTGAAACCCCATCTCTACTAAAAATACAAAAACTAGCTGGGCGAGGTGGCGGGCGCCTGTAGTCCCAGCTACTCGGGAGGCTGAGGCAGGAGAATGGCGTAAACCCGGGAGGCGGAGCTTGCAGTGAGCTGAGATCTGGCCACTGCACTCCAGTCCGGGCGACAGAGCGAGACTCCGCCTCAAAAAAAAAAAAAAAAAGACCAACTTGGCCAAGATGGTGAAACCCCACCTCTACTAAAAATACAAAAATTAGCCGGGCGTGGTGTCAGGCTCCTGTAATCCCAGCTACTTGGGAGGCTGAGGCAGAGAACTGCTTGAACCCAGGAGGCGGAGGCCACAGTAAGCCAAGATCGTGCCACTGCACTCACTCCAGCCTGGGTGACAGAGTGAGATTCTGTCTCATAAAAAAAAAAAAAAAAAAGGAACAAGATGTGGCTGCGAGCTTGTGAGTGGTGCCTTGAGAAAGTGACTTTGCTGCAGGGCCTTACTTTGCTAATCTGTAAAGTGGGGACAGTGAGCAATGCCAAGTCCACGAAGCTGCAGGGAGGTCAGGACTGATGTGTGTGCAGGGCTTAGTGAGGTGCCCCCATAGGCGTTTCTGGTGTGGTGGATGTCGTTGTCCCAAGCAGTCGGCAGTGAGAACATCCGGGCACTGCAGAGAGGCCCTTGCCTCGTGAATGAGGCCCAGAGAAGAGAGGACGGACTCCCCAGGGGTCATAGGAACAGGGGTCCCGACATCCCATCTGGTGCTTCCCAGGGACACTCTAGTCCTGCCCCCGGGTCCCTACCAGCCCACTCCGGCCCCGTCCAGGTACCCACCAGTCATTCTCCTGCTCGAAATAACAGATGGAGATGACACGGGAGCCGCTGCCCACAGCAAACTTGTTCTCGTTGGGGGCCCAGCGCACGCAGCGGGCGGCCCGGTTGATCCGCAGGATGACCAGCGTGGGCTTCCACGTGCGGCCCTTCAGCGTCCACACGTAGGCGTTGCGGTCTGTGCCGCAGGTCACAATACGGTTACTCTCCGGGGCCCAGTCGATGCCTGTGGGGGGATGGAGGGGACACAGGAGGCTGACGACACTCAGGCAGAGGTGGCTCTATGGTGGCCACACAGGAGAGGCTGAAAGGCCACAATCAAGGTGGAAGCTGTATCTGCGCAATAGGCACTTTTTTTTTTCTCTTTGAAACGAAGTCTCACTCTGTCACCCAGGCTGGAAAGCAATGGCATGATCTCAGCTCACTGCAACCTCTGCCTCCCAGGTTCAAGCAATCCTTATGCCTCAGCCTCCTGAGCAGCTGGGACTACAGGCGTGTACCACCAATCTTTCTTTTTTTTTCTTTGAGATGGCGTCTCGCTCAGCCGCCCAGGCTGGAGTGCAGTGGCACAATCTCAGCTCACTGCAACTACCATCTCCCGGGTTCAAGCGATTCTCACATCTCAGCCTCCCAAGTAGCTGGGATTACAGGCACCTGCCATCATGTCTGGCTAATTTTTGTATTTTAGTAGAGATGGGGTTTCACCATGTTGGCCAGGCTGGTCTTGAACTCCTGACCTCAGGTGATCCACCTGCCTCGGCCTCCCAAAATGCTGGGATTACAGGAGTGAGCCACCGCACCCAGCCTCTTTCTTTCTTTCTTTGTTTTTATTGAAATACAGTTTTGCTCTGTCGCCCAGGATGGAATGCAGTGGTGTGAACTCAGCTCACTTCAACCTCTGCCTCCTGGGTTCAAGCGATTCTCCTGCCTCAGCCTCTGGAGTATCTGGGACTACAGCTGTGTGCCACCACACCAGGCTAACTTTTGTATTTTTCAACATTTTGTCATGTTGGCCAAGATGGTCTCGAACTCCTGACCTCAAGCGATCCACTCGCCTTGGCTTCCCAAAGTGCTAGGATTACAGGCATGAGCTACCACACCTGGCCCAGCAAGCACTTTTTACTGAGATCCAGAGCTTATTTAGAGTGACACCAGGTGGCACTCCTAGAGCTTATGAGGGAGTGTCAGAGCCCTCCATGCTATCAGTAAACATGCTGGAGGACAAAGCCAAGAGGCAGAAAAGATGGGTTCTTGGTCATGTGGAGCTGCTGGATCAAGCCTCTCCTGAAGCCCTCAACCCTCTGAGATTTTTGGTAACATGAGGCAACACAGTCCCCTTAAAATTGAAGCCAGTTTGAATCAGGATTTCACAGTGAGTGGGTACATGCCCCATAATGAGTGGCCATGCCCTGCCTTGCATCCCCCCGCCCACCACCCTTTCAGGACCGTGGTCCCAGCCACCCTGCCATACCTGTCACCTGCCCGTTGTGCTCCTTCAGCTCGTGCACCTTGGTCCATTTGGCACCGCTCTTTTCATAGATGTGCACCTCATGGTTGTTGGGGCAGATGGCGATCTCTGCAGGGGAGATGGAGGGAGACTGAGGGGCCCTTTCCATGACTGCCCTCTGCCAGGACACACTACACAGTGCACCCGGGCAACAGCCTCATCCTTCATGACTCAGGCTCTCCTCCTCTGCCTTGGAGGGGCCCCCCTGAAGTCCTTCAGGCCCTGCCAGGTCACCCTCTCTTCTCCTGGGACTGGCTGTTCTTTACTCGCAGCAATGACCCCTGGGACCTCTCCCCACCCTATCGCTCTGGCCAGCCAGTTGACACCTCAGGGCCCCTGCACCTGCCAGCCCCTCCCCAGCTGGGGCAGAGTTCCCTCCCTCTCCTCCTCTGGGTCTCTGTGTAAATGTCAAAATGTCATCTCCAGCCAGGCGCGGTGGCTCAAGCCTGTAATCCTAGCACTTTGGGAGGCCGAGACGGACGGATCACGAGGTCAGGAGATCGAGACCATCCTGGTTAACACGGTGAAACCCCATCTCTACTAAAAAATACAAAAAAAAAACTAGCCAGGCGAGGTGGCGGGCGCCTGTAGTCCCAGCTACTCAGGAGGCTGAGGCAGGAGAATGGCGTAAACCTGGGAGGCGGAGCTGAGATCCGGCCACTGCACTCTAGCCTGGGCGACAGAGCGAGACTCCGTCTCAAAATAAAATAAAATAAAATAAACAAAATGTCATGTCCTCCGAAAGATTTTTCCTGGCCACTTTTTCTGTCTTTTTTTTTTTTTTTTTTGAGATAGAGTCTTGCTTTGTCACCCAGGCTGGAGTGCAGTGGTGCAATGTCGGCTCACTGCAACCTCTGCCTCCTGGGTTCAAGCGATTCTCATGCCTCAGCCTCCTGAGTAGCTGGGATTACAGGCACATGCCTCCATGCCCGGCTAATTTTTGTATTTTTAGTACAGACAGCGTTTCACCATGTTGGCCAGGCTGGTCTGAAACTCCTGACCACAAGTGATCCACCCCCCTCAGCCTCCCAAAGTGCTGGGATTTACAGGCATGAGCCACTGCACCTGGCCCATTCCCTCCTTTTTTTTTTTTTTTTTTTTTTTGAGACGGAGTCTCGCTCTGTTGCCCGGGCTGGAGTGCAGTGGCTAGTTTTCAGCTCACTGCAAGCTCCGCCTCCCGGGTTTACACCATTCTCCTGCCTCAGCCTCCGAGTAGCTGGGACTACAGGTGCCCGCCACCTCGCCTGGCTAGTTTTTTGTATTTTTTAGTAGAGACGGGGTTTCACCGTGTTAGCCAGGATGGTCTCGATCTCCCGACCTCGTGATCCGCCCGTCTCGGCCTCCCAAAGTGCTGGGATTACAGGCTTGAGCCACCGCGCCCGGCCTCATTCCCTCCTTAAACTTTAACCCGGGAGACCCCTGGTCAGCTGGAAGACCTAGGGGTGAGGCCTGGGGACAGCCGCATGGAGCCCATGGTCCGGGGGCCTGGCTGCTCCAGTGTCCTCATGTGTGCTCTGGCTGGTCCCCATCCCAGGAAGTGGAAGCAGCCACCCACCGGCCCCCAGCAAGCACTCACGGCTGCGATCCTTGTTCCAGGCGTGGCAGCTGATGGGCTCCACCAGGAAGCTGTGGTAGGCCATGGCGGCTTAGCTCCTGTGCCCGAGAGGAAGAGAGAATCCACGTCAGCCCTGACCTTGCCCCTGACTTTAACAAGATACCAGGCCCCAGCTGATCCTCAAGGGCCTCACACCAGGGAGGCCCCTCACTCTAGAGGGGCAGCAGTTTGCAGAGACGAGCAGCAGGGGCCAGCCCTGGCTCCTAACTGGCCTGACATGTTGCTTCCCCTCCTGGGGCTTCAGTTCCCCTCCTTATAAAAGGGCAGCTTTCACGGGATATCTCTGAGGCTCCAGGGACAGGGTGGAGGAGACAGTACTACAGGGGAGATGCTCTCTGGGGTGGGGTGGGATGCTAGGACTCCAAGCCGGACAGGCCCCTCACTTGTCATCTGTGCCTCAGTTTCCTCATAGGATGGACCCCCCCCCCCGCCAACTTCCCTGCCCCATTAAGGATGGAATGAAGATGAAGCCATCCAGGCCAGGCCCAGTGGCTCATGCCTATAATCCCAACACTTTGGGATATCGAGGCAGGTGGATCACTTGCGGCCAGGAGTTCAAGACCAGCCTGGCCAACATGGTGAAACCCTGTCTTTACTAAAAATACAAAAAATTAGCTGGGTGTGGTGGCAGGCACCTGTAGTCCCAGCTGCTCGGGAGGCTGAGGCAGGAGAATGGTGTGAACCCGGGAGGCGGGGCTTGCAGTAAGCTGAGATCGCGCCACTGCACTCCAGCCTGGGTGACAGTGCAAGACTCCTTCTCAAAAAAAAAAAAAAAAAAATTAGCCAGGCCTGGTGGCGCCTGCCTGTAATCCACACTACTCAGGAGGCTCGGTGACAGAGTAAGACTCATCTCAGAAAAAAAAAAAAAGAAAGAAATGAAGTAATCTCATAAACCACCTAAAAAGGTGTCCAGCAAATGCAGGTTGGCCCTGCCGTGCCCAGAGCCCTGGTCTTCCTCCACACTGCTCGGACAGGGAGGGTAGGTGGCTGATATACAGGGGCTCATGCGTGAGGCAAAGGCAGGTATTTAACAGATATATCCCACTCTCCATCCAGACACCCACTGGCTGCACCCAGGGCTGGGGGGAGGCACAGGGCTAGGCCAGGCCTGGGTGATGGCTCTTGGGGAGGCCCCAGGGTGACCCAGCCTTGAGGAACTGAAGGAGGGAGATTTTTTTTTTTTTTTTCTTGAGACAGGGTCTCTCTCTCTCGCCCAGGCTGGATGGAGTGCAGTGGTGTGATCATGGCTCACTGTAGCCATGAACTCCTGGGATACAAGCGTGTGCCACTGTGCCCAACTAATTCTTTTTTTTTTTTTTTTTGAGACGGAGTCTCGCTCAGTCGCCCAGGATCTCAGCTCACTGCAAGCTCCGCCTCCCAGGTTTATGCCATTCTGCTGCCTCAACCTCCCGAGTAGCTGGGACTACAGGCGCCTGCCACCTCGCCTGGCTAGTTTTTTGTATTTTTTAGTAGAGACAGGGTTTCATCGTGTTAGCCAGGATGGTCTCGATCTCCCGACCTCGTGATCCGCCCGTCTCGGTCTCCCAAAGTGCTGGGATTACAGGCATGAGCCACCATGCCCAGCCGCCCAACTAATTTTTAATTTGTTTGTAGACGGGGGTCTCACAATGTTGTCCAGGCCGGTCTCAAGCTCCCAGGCTCAAGAGATCTTCCCTCCTCACCTGCCAAGTATTTAGGATTACAGGTGTGAGCCACTACACTCGGCCAGAACGAGGGAGACTTTGCAGCCCCCTAGACTAGCCCCAGCGCACTGAAGGGGAACCCTGGCAGAGGGCAGCGACTCATCCTCCCACCAGCACAGCTCAGCCCCCACCAGCCTGTCCCCAGCCTCCTCCACCCGCCGCTGAGTGTCAAAGGAGCCCACCAGGCCTGAGGTAGGGTGAGATCACGGTCTCAGCCCAGTTCCTCAAGCCCATCTCTCCCGGCCTCCATGACTCAGTTTCCCAGCATCACAGGGACCTGGGAGTGGAGGAGCCCAGTGGCACTGCTTGCCCAGCCATGTGCCCCTGGACATGTCACCTGCCTTCTTTGAACCTGTTTCCTCATCTGTAAAATTGGAGCAGGAATCCTGCCTCTCAGCAGAGGTGCTGAGAGCTGGAAGCAGATGATACACAGCACCTGGCCTCCGTGACGAGGTGCCACGAAGTGGCTACTCTTAGCCTGTGATGGACGTGATATACCAGCCCTGATGCGCCTTTGAGGAGCGGGCCTCCCCAGCCGACCAGAGGCCGATTCTGGGGCACAGAGGCACGCACCTGCCTCGGGCTTCCATGCTGGCTGTACCCTCAGCCCGTGACACTCTTCCCCCAGATACCGGCACACACAGCTCTCGCTCTGGTGCTGCCACTCAAGTCTGTGCTCAAATGTCAACTTTTGGGGAGGCCTTCCCTGATCCCCTCCGTTGGAAACTGCAGCACCTCCCACGGTCCAGCACTTCCTAATTCCCTATTTCCGATTAAATTTGCTCAGCAGTCACCATCAGACACGGACTCATTCATCTGGCCTGCTGCCTTCCTCCCCTGCTGGAATAGAACCAGCTTGGCAGAGACACATTTTTGTTTTATCTTGTTCTCATTTCTATTTCCACTGCTTAAATGTTTAGCACATAGTAGGTGCTCAAGAAATATCTGCTGAACAAATTTTTCATTGCCATTAGTGACCAACAGAGTATGTTCTCAGAAACTTGTGTGTGTGCGTATACATATTTGAGACAGGGTCTTGCTCTGTTGCCCAGGCTGGGGTGCAGTGGTGTGATCACGGCTCACTGCAGCCTTGACCTCCCAGGCTCAAGTGATCCTCCTGCCTCTGCCTCCCAAGTAGCTGGGACTACAGGCTCACGCCACCCTACCCAGCCCTCAAAAAAATGATAATTAAATAGGTTAGGAATAAGGCCAGGCATAGTGGCTGATGCCTGTAATCCTAGCACTTTGGGAGGCCGAGGCAGGCGGATCACTTAAGGTCAGGAGTTCAAGACCAGCCTGGCCAACATGGTGAAACCCCGTCTCTACTAAAAACATAAAAATTAGGCATGAGGGTGTGGGCCTGTAATCTTAGCTACTCAGGAGGCTGAGGCAGGATAACCTGTTGAACCTGAGAGGCGGAGATTGCAGTGAGCCGAGATCACATCATTATACTCCAGCCTGGGCAACAGAGTGAGACTCTGTCTCAAAAAAAAAAGAAAAAAGAAAAAAAGTTAGGATGAATGTGTGTCAAAAAATAACTTAAAAAATAATAAATAAATAAATAATGTTATTAAATTGGGCCGGGTGCAGTGGCTCATGCCTGTAACCCCAGTACTTTAGGAGGCCTAGGCAGGAGGATTGCTTGAGGCCAGAAGTTCGAGAACAGCATGGGCAATACAGTGAGATCCTATCTCTACAAAAAATTAAAATAAAAAAACGTGCACGGTGTGGTGGTGCATGTCTGTATTCTCAGCTACTCAGGAGGCTGAGGCAGGATGAGTGCTTAGCCCAAGAGGTTGAGGCTGCGGTGAGCTATGATTGTGCCATGGTGTGACAGAGCCAGACCTTATCTCTCAGATAAAATGTATTAACTAGTACTATCCAACATTCCTGGATACTCCCTCCTTGCCAGCTCTAGAAAAAAAAGTATCCTTTTTTTTTTTTTTGGAGATAAAGTCTCTGTCACCCAGGCTGGAGTGCAGTGGCGCAGTTTCAGCTCACTCCAACCTCCGCCTCCCAGGTTCAAGCGATTCTCCTGCCTCAGCCTCCTGAGTAGCTGGGATTACAGGCACACACCCCCATGCCTAATTTTTATATTTTTAGTAGAGACGGGGTTTCACCATGTTGGCCAGGCTGGTCTCGAACTCCTGACCTCAAGTGATCCACCCGCCTCGGCCTCCCAAAGTGCTGGGATTACAGGTGTGAGCCACCTCGTCTGGCCAGGTGCTCTGTATACTTTCTTGCCAACACTCCCACCAGCCCTGGACCTTCGGGGAGGCCTGGCTGCACTTGGGGAAGGATGCCAGGCTCCAGGTCAGCTCCAGATGACAGATGTGGGGGCTGAGGCCACCTGCCCAGAGTCACCAGTGACAGCCATTAGATAACGTGGCTGCCTCCCTCACCAGACTGGCAGTTCTGTGTTGGCTCCCAGGCCCTGGGCTGGGAGTCAACCAGGACTGGGAACCCTGAATGCCCCAGGAGGCTGGTGGCGGCCCCGTCACTGCCCTGCCTTGGGGCCGGTCCATCCTGCACTGCATCTGGGCCCAGGCACAAGGGAAGGGCAGAACGACCTTTGCCTGGGGCTGCAGTTTAGCCCCTCAGGGCTCAGTGACCAGCCTGTCCGAGGTCGCACCACAAAGCTCCCTGCGCTCACTGCCTGGAAGGTCCTGTCCACCTCCTGCTCACTCCAGATCCAAACCACTTGCTTTCACTTGCAGCCGGATGTCCTGGAAGATTCCTGGGGCATGGACCTCATGTTTCCCCCATGCTTAGAACAGGACCCCAGCGGGTCCCCAGTCAGCCTTTGCTAAGCAAGTAGACACACGCAGCGCAGGCTCAGGCCACACACACAAACACACGTGTGTTCAGCCTCACACACACCAGCACACTTTGCGTGCATGTTCAGCCTTGCACACACACATGCACACTGCACCCCCACACACTTTAAGCACGTTTAGCCTTGCACATGTGACCATACTGCCCACATGCACATGCGTGTTCAGCCTCACACACAAGCACACTGCAGCCCTGAACACATGTATGTTCAGCCTTGCACACATGCAAGCGCACTGTGTCCACAAGCACACTTTGCATGCGTGGGCAGCCTTACCCAGAACAAGCACCAGGCACCCACTGGGGCTGCCTCTGCAGCCTCTCTCTCCTTATAAGGCCTCTTTGTGTAAGGTGAGGGCCCCGGAAGCACCACCTCGGCGCCCTCAGCCATGTCAGCAGGCCTGATGGGGGTTTCCCTGAGCGCTTCCTGTGTTCCTGGGCTGGGGCATCACCGCCCACATCCGATGCCAACACTGTGCAGACAGAAGCTCAAGGCCTGTGACTGATTCACAGTACTCATCTACACCCCTACAACCCCCATGGTCCAAGGCCACCAGCAGGGCAGGGGCAGGGTTAAGGCCAGAAGCCCACTTTCAAACTCCAGTCAGGCTCTGGTTGGCCCCAGGACTCCAGTTGAGGCCAACTTTTCCCTCCCTTTCAGCCCCAGGAGGCCCAGATGGAAGGAACCTCCAGGGATGAGGGTGGGAGAGCCCAGACTCAGAACCCTGAGTTGATGCACAGACTCTGATGTCCCAGCATCAGCGGTCACACACTTGCTGTGTGCCCAGCCACATCTCTGCCCTGGCTGTGAAGACAGAGTGGCTGACTCGGCTGAAGACAGCAGCTCCCCGTGTGCCAGTGGGCAAGGGCAACCGAGAGGACTTGAAGAGCCCTGACCACTGTTTCTAGGACCCAGGCATACTCAAGGGGCAGGAGAGGGGCTGGAAAAGATGGCCACAGTGGTACACTAGTGACTGGCAGAGGAGGGAGGTTCAGACTACACCTATCAGCCAATCACACTTAAGCATGAATTAGCAGAAATACTTCCTAGTCTGTTGAACCAACCCCTTAAATGGGGCAAGGGGGAAGGGTTAAGGGGCGAAAGAGAGGAAGACTCATTTCCCTTTTCCGTAACTTCTGCAAAGCAGCTGAAACCCAAAGCACCTTGGCGATAACTCCCCAGCCCCCATATCTTACCAATGAGGAAGTGGGAGTGCAAAAAGGGAGTGGCTTCTCTCAGCCGATGCTACCATAGGGCTCCAGTCTCCTGCCTCAGGGATTCTAGCCGGGGACACTCTGACTTGATCATCCCCAGGAAAACCTCTCACCTACTAAATCTGCGTGAGCCAGGGTGTTCCCACCCCCCACCTGCCAATTACCCTGCTAGGGATGTCTCAGGAGAAAAATACAAGGGCTGCTTCGCCCATGAGTGTTGACAGCATGAGGTCTCAGTGACGGCTCCTGGGGGAGGGATCCAGGACACCCATCCACTGCCACTGTGGCCCTGTGAGCCAGCACTGTGGGCCTGTTTGATGTTGAGGAACAAGAGAGAGGAGGGGATAGCTGGGCACAGTGGCTGACGCCTGTAATCCCAGCACTTTCGGAGGCAGAGGCAGAAGCGGGTGGATCACTTGAGGTCAGGAGTTCGAGACCATCCTGGCCAACGTGGTGAAACCCTGTCTCTACTAAAAAAAAAGGAAAAAAAAAAATTAGCTGGGCATGATGGTGCCAGGCAAAGAAAGCCTCAGGCTGCCCAGTGGCGGCGGCAGGGCGGGGGGTGGAGGGGGGCACTCTGAAGTCCTGGGCCTTGATACTGTCTTCCTTACTGTGCTGGGTTTACATTCTCACTCTCTTCATACTGGCTGGGTGCCCTCAGCCAATACTTCCCTCCCATCTTTATCCAGATGAGGCTGGGGCTGGATCAGGCACAAGCTGCAGGAGCTTTCTTGCCTGGCTTCCCTAGGTTTCCCTGAATTCAGAGGTTTGGCTGTATCTGAGGCTAAACCAAGCAGGAGCTGCCTGGAGGAAAGATCTCAGCATTACAGGCGCTCGGGGAAGTCCCCACCCAGCTCAGACGGTTCTTGGATAGAGCAGCCAGCAGGCTAATTTGCACCATGCTAAGCGGTTACTCAACTTCCTATGCTGGGCTGGAGCTCTTGCTACCCCTATCCTTCCCTCCCCAGCTCTACTCTTTCAGTCTTACCAACCATGCAAAGGCAAGTCAAGAAACACACATGAAAACAATCGTAAGGCGCCATTAAAGCACCGGTTGGTCATCCAAACCAAACAAAAACCAAAACCACATAAAATCCAATGCTGGCAGAGCTGTGGAGAAACTGTCATTTATTGCTAATTGGTTTAATTCTTCTGAAGGGCACGCAATTCAACAAGTGGGTAGGAACAAATATTAACAGAACAGAATAACACTAACAGGAACTTGAAAATTAGCATTCTTGCCGGGTGCAGTGGTTCACGCCTGTAACCCCAACACTTTGGGAGGCTGAGGCAGGCGGATCACGAGGTCAGGAGTTTGAGACCAGCCTGATCAACATGGTGAAACCCTGTCCCTACCAAAAATACAAAAATTAGCCAGGCGTGGTGGCGGGCTCCTATAATCCCAGCTACTCAGGAGGCTGAGGCAGGAGAGTCACTTGAACCTGGGAGGCGGAGGTTGCAGTGAGCCGAGATCATGCCATTTCACTCCAGCCTGGGTGACAGAGCGAGACTCTGTCTCAAAAAAAAAAAAAAAAAAGAAAGAAAAAAAAGAAAAAAAAGAAAAAAAAATCAGCATTCTTTATCCTAAGAAAACAGCAACACCTTTTTCTTTCTTTTTTTATTTTGGAGATGGAGTCTCTGTCGCCCAGGCTGGAGTGCAGTGGCACAATCTTGGCTCACTGCAACCTCCACCTCCTGGGTTCAAGCAATTCTCCTGTCTCAGCCTTCCAAGTAGGTGGAACTACAGGAGCCCACCACCACACCTGGCAATTTTTTTTTTTTTTTTTTTTAGTACAGATGGGGTTTCACGATGTTGGATAGGGTGTTCTCGAACTCCTGACCTTGTGATCCACCTGCCTTGGCTTCCCAAAGTGCTGGGATTACAGGTGTGAGCCACCACGCCTGGCCCCATTTTTCTTTTTCAAAAGCAAACATAGGTTGGGTGCCATGGCTCACACCTGTAATCCCAGCATTTTAGGAGGCCAAGGCCGGTGGATCCCTTGAATCCAGGAGTTCTGAGACCAGCCTGGGCAACATGGCAAAACCCTGTGTCTATAAAAACTACCAAAAAAAAAAAAAAAAAAAAAAAAAAACATTAGCGGGGCGTGGTACTGCACGCCTATAGTCCTGGCTATCTGAGGGGCTGAGGCTGGAGGATTGCTTGAGCCGGGAAGGCGGAGGTTGCAATGAGCCGAGATCTTGTCACTGCACTCCAGCCTGGGTGACAGAGTGAAACCTCATCTCAAAAAATAAAGCAAACATGTTTATAATAGCCCTCTTTATGATGGTGACAGTGTGGAAAAACCGAGGTGACAATATGGAAAGAGTAAATTGTGACATTCACATGTTGAGATGCTATGTAATTATTAATATTAGAAAAGACCTATCAACGGACGGACATGGTGGTTCACGCCTGTAATCCCAGCACTTTGGGAGGTGGAGGCAGGTGGATCACCTGAGGTCAGGAGTTCGAGACCAGCCTGCCCAACATGATAAAACCCTGTCTCTACTAAAAATACAAAAATTATCTGGGCATGGTGGCAGGCACCTGTAATCCCAGCTGCTTGGGAGGCCGAGGTAAGAGAATCACTCGAACTCGAGAGGCAGAGGTTGCAGTAAGTTGAGATTGTGCCACCGCACTCCAGCCTGGGCAACAGAGTGGGCAACTCCGCCGTCTCAAAAAAAAAAATAAGAAAACACCTATAAGGCAGGCGTGGAGGTCCATGCCTGTAACCCCAGCACTTTGGGAGGCCAAGGCAGGAGGATCACTTAAGGCCAGGAGTTTGAGGCCAGCCTGGACAACACAGCAAAACCCTATCTCTACTAAATATTTAAAAATTAGCTGGGCATGGAGGCACATGCCTGTAATCCCAGCTACTCAGGAGGATCCCTTGAGCCCAGGAGTTTGAGACTAAAGTGAGTTATGATCAAGCCATGGCACTGCAGCCTGGGCAACACAGTGAGACCCGGACTCCAAAAAAAGAAAAAAGACCTACCAAAGGATTACGTACAGACACATGTAAGAAACGAAATTTACTGGCGTCTGGCAAGGCAATTTTACCCAGAACTTTCACCATTCTCTCTTTTACCCCCTGAAGCAAGCCTGGACATTTTTTGTTTGCTTTTTTTTTTTTTTGGAGACAGAGTCTTACTCTGTCCCCAGGCTGGAGTGCAATGCCGTGATCTCAGCTCACCGCAACCTCCACCTCCCGGGTTCTAGCGATTCTCCTGCCTCAGCCTCCTGAGTAGCTGGGATTACAGACGCCCACCACCATGCCCGGCTAATTTTGTGTTTTTAGTAGAGACGGGGTTTCACCATGTTGGTCGGGCCGGTCTCGAACTCCTGACCTCAGGTAATCCACCTGCCTCGGCCTCTCAAAGTGCTAGAATTACAACCATGAGCCACCCACGCCCAGCCTGTTTGCTTTTTACCTTCAGTTTATACAGGAGGAAACCCAGCCTCAGACAAAAGCAATGATTTGCTCCAAGTCACTCGGCTCCTACTAAAGGATGCAGCTTGGGACTCTGACCCCAAATCTTAGAGGCCAGGAAGTTAGTTTCACCCGGCGGCACACTATGATCAAGGTGAGCAACAAGCACACATTTATACTGTCAGCGCCTGATGTGCTGCCAAGTGTCCTGCAGTATTGCATTGCAGCCTCACAATCCTTAAGGTTCCCATTTTCCAGATAAGGAAAGTTGAGGCTGGCAGGGGTTGGGTAGCTTACCAGTCACTGGCCAGTGAAGGAAGAAGCTGGCACTCCTACTTAGATCCCTAAGATTTTATTTATTTATTTATTTAGAGATGGAGTCTCCCTCTGTTGTCCAGGCTGGAGTGCAGTGATATAATCTTGGCTCACTGCCAAGGCAAGTTAAGCGATTCTCCTGCCTCATCCTCCCGAGTAGCTGGGATTACAGGCATGCGCCACCATACTTGGCTAACTTGTTTTTTTTGAGTCGGAGTCTTGCTGTGTTGCCCAGGCTGGAGTGCAATGGCCTCATCTCAGCTCACTGCAACCTCTGTCTCCTGGGTTCAAGCTATTCTCCTGCTTCAGCTTCCTGAGTAGCTGGGATTACAGGTGAGCGCCACCATGCCCGGGTAATTTTTGTATTTTTAGTAAAGACGGGGTTTCACCATGTTGGTCAGGCTGGTCTCGAACTCCTGACCTCAAGTGATCCGTCCACCTTGGCTCCCAAAGTGTTGGGATTACAGGCATGAGCCACAGCGCCCGACTACATTTTATTTATTTATTTTAATAGAGAAGGGGTCCCACAATGCTGTCCATGCTGGCCTCCAACTCCTGGCCTCAAGGGATCCTCCCGCTTGGGCCTCTCAAAATGCTGGGATTCTATGTGTGAGCCACCGCGCCCGGCCGGGATGGGTGGTGGTAGCCTCCGGGCTGCACTGGCAAGAGGAGGCAGGGGGAGGTCTGACTTCCCAGGCTTGCCCTCCTGATCTCTTCACTGCCCGCGGGTGCAGCCCGGCCGGGCCCCGCCCCGCCCTGGGCGGCCTGGCTGCTCTCCCTGCGCCTCCGGAAAGGGAGGGGCTGCTCAGATCTGCCCTGGCCGCGGAGCCCCGCAGCTGAGGGGTGCGTTCCGGGACTCCACCTGCCAGGCCCGCCCCGTACGGGACCCCTCGGACCTGGCCCAGGGGAGGCGGTTGGGAACAGCGGGAGCGGCCAGGAGGGCAGGGGCGGGGCGGCCGGGGACGCCAACTCATTTCCCGGCGGCTGCAACCCGGAAGGCTCCGGGATGGAGGGGAAGTGACTGGGCGTGGGGCCCCGCCGGCCCAAAGTAACGGGGCTACACCGACCGACCGCGGGGCAAGGCCGGGGATGCGGGCCCGGGAGCAGGGGCGGAAGGCACGAGGCGGACGCTCGGGACCGGGGGCTGGGGACGCCCCGAGGGCGCCCGGTGCGCGGGGAGCCCGCGTTTCCACGGCCTGGCCCTGCAGCCACCCCCGCGCCCCCTCCAATCCCAGGGTTCCCTCTCCTTTCCGCGAGCCCCCCGTCCCCGCGCCCCCTCCTCTCCGTGCGCCCCCACTCATCCCCGTGCCCCTATTGGGCGGCGCCCCACATCCATGTGTCCTCCTCACTTCCAGGCGCCCCGCGGCCCCCTCCTTGCACCCCCTCTCAACCCTCCCGTCCCGCTCACTCCTAGGCGGCGCCCCACATCCACGCGTCCCCCCACCTCCGGATGGCTCCCCCGACCCCCACCTCCGGGCGCCCCCGCGGCCCTCACCTCCCGCGCCCCGGCCGCGGACTCTGGGCAGTCGACGCGCCGAACCAGCTCTGGGCTCCGCGCCGGAGCCGCAGCCACTTCCTCGTGGGCGGGGGGCGGGGCCTCCCGACCTCAGCCCCGTAGGGCCCGGGGGCGGGGACCTGGGGCAGCGGTCGCGAGATCCAGGTCCCGCCCTCCCTTCGGGGTGGGGGTGCTGCCGGGACCCGCGCAGACGTCGGAGCCCAAAGCTCTGTCCGTAGAAGCCGTCCGCAACCACCCGTCAACTCTTTACCAATGGGGAAACTGAGGCTGGGAGCCAGGCGCGCAGCCTAAGCTGCCGCTGGGCTGGACCTCCGAGCCTGGGCCGGGCGCACGGCCACCGGGGGCTGTTGGGCGCAGGGTCGGGGAGTCGCGTCCTCTGAGCCCGGACTGCGGGTACTGCGGCCTCTGCGCTCCCACGCAGGTGAGCGGCTGGCGAGCCCTGCAGCCCAGTCCCCAGCCGGCGAGGAGCCCCCTTCACGCTGATACCCGCGGGGCGCCAACTGTGCAGGCCCTGGGCGGGGCGCAGGCGGTCGGGCGTGGCCAGGGCAGCCCGGCCCCGCCCCCTCGGCCCTCGGTGTCCTCGCCACACAACCGGGGTGCTGTCCCCGGGCAGGGTGACACTGGCTGCCCCTGCTGACGCTGGTCGGCCAGCTAACTTCTTTCCTTTCTGTTTCACGTCAATCGGCTTCACTTCTTAAAGTTACCGGGTTGGCCTTGCAGCCGCCTAATTGCGGATCTTGAGCGAGGTGGTCCCTGGAGTCTCCCCATCCTGACCCTCTGCCTCTTCAGTGAATACGTGCCTAGGCGGCCAGACAGATGGAAGAGACACCGATGAAAACCTTCCCTCGGCTGGTCGCAGTGGCTCACGCCTGTAATCCCAGCACTTTGGGAGGCCGAGGCGGGAGGATTACGAGCTCAGGAGATCGAGACCATCCTGGCTAACACCGTGAAACCCCGTCTCTACTAAAAAATACAAAAATTAGCCAGATTTGGTGGCGCATGCCTGTAATCCCAGCTACTCGGGAGGCTGAGGCAGAAGAATCTCTTGAACCTAGGAGGCGGAGGTTGCAGTGAGCCGAGATGGCACCAACACACTCCAGCCTGGGCGACAAAGTGAGACTCTGTTTCAAAAAAAAAAATAGCTACAAGGAGCCCCATCGCGTGATGGAGCGCTGCTGTAATCCCAGCTACTGGGGAGGCTGAGGCACGAGAATTGCTTGAACCCCTGGGGCAGAGGCTGCAGTGAGCCAAGATGGTACCGCTGCACACCAGCCTGGCAACAGAGGGAGACTTCCTCTCAAACAACAACAACAACAAAAACCTTTCCTCCTCTTGCCTCCTTCAGACCCCTCTCCCTAGTATTTGTGCAGGGTCTTCCTGGATTTCTGGAGGTCCAAGCCAGACTCCCACCCCGTCAGGCTTAGAGGCTTTGACACTCGCTGTTCCTTCTGCTTGGAACACTTTTCCCACCCCGTCCTCACCTGCGGACATTGGTTTGTCCTGCAGGATGTGGCTGGGGGGGTCTCCGGTCGCTTTGTCCCGACACCCCCCTCATTGGAGGTGCCCTTAGCCACTGCTCTCTTTTCCACTGAATTCCACCCCCTAGGGTGGTTGGGAGGATTAAAAGTGTGCTAAGCGGGTCATCCAGTGTGCGTGCACACAGGAAGTGCTCCAACTTTTGTGAGCCCCCCCAATCTTGCTGCTCCTGCAGATTTGCTCAGACAGATGTCGGCAACCTCAGCAAATACAGGCAGTGGCTTTAGTTCAAGCAGATAAAAAGCTTCAAGGGGTCTGTACCGCCAGCCCTCTTCCCACAGGGACAAGTGTAGGGTAACTGAGGTGACCCTGTTGCTGCTTCTCTGGCTTCCATCCTACCACCGCTTTGTAGATGCCCAGGGAATGACCCCAAGTGGCCCTGAGTGGTCTAAATCAGCTCACGGTGTTCCCTGTCCTGCACTTGTGACCTAAGATGGCCCAATCAAAGCAAAGCCCAGGACTTCAGCTGATGTTCCAGCACCGAAGCCCCTTCTGGACGAGCTGCAGGAATCCGGATTTCTAAGTGGAACGCGGAAGTGGAACAGCAACAAGGGAAGCTGCAGGGAGAGTGCAGAGCGGAGAGAAGGTCAGAGAAGTAACCGGAGCTCTGGTCACCTGTGGCTGGCCTGAGCCCAACCTGCCTCCAAAGATTCAACTATGTAAGCCAAGTTATCTGCTTAATTAATTAATATGTTTTAGAGACAGGGTCTTGCTCCGCTACCCAGGCTGGAGTGTAGTGAGGTAATCACAGCTCACTGCAGCCTCCAACTCCTGGGCTCAAGCGATCCTCCCACCTTAGCCTCTCGAGTGCTTGGGACTACAGGTGTGCACCACCATGCCTGGCTAAGTTTTAAAATTTTTATAGGCTGGGCGCAGTGGCTCACGCCTGTAATCCCAACACTTTGGGAAGCCAAGGCAGGCGGATCATTTGAGGTCAGGAGTTCGAGACTCAGCCTTACCAACATGGTGAAACTCCATCTCTACTAAAATACAAAAATTAGCCAGGCATGGTGGCACGTGCCTGTAATTTCAGCTACTCCAGAGGCTGAGGCAGGAGAATCACTTGAACCCAGGAGGCGGAGATTGCAGTGAGTCAAGATCACACCACTGCACTCCAGGCTGGGTGACAGAGCGAGACTCCCTCTTAAAAAAAAAAAAAAAAAAAAAAAAAAAAAAAAAAAAAAAAAAAAAGGCCGGGCGCGGTGGCTCAAGCCTGTAATCCCAGCACTTTGGGAGGCCGAGACGGGCGGATCACGAGGTCAGGAGGTCGAGACCATCCTGGCTAACCCGGTGAAACCCCGTCTCTACTAAAAAATACAAAAAATTAGCCGGGCGAGATGGCGGGCGCCTGTAGTCCCAGCCATTCGGGAGGCTGAGGCAGGAGAATGGCATAAACCCGGGAGGCGGAGCTTGCAGTGAGCCGAGATCGCGCCACTGCACTCCAGCCTGGGCGACAGAGCCAGACTCTGTCTCAAAAAAAAAAAAAAAAAAAAAAAAAAAAAAAAAAAAAAAAAAAAAAAAAAATTTATACGGATAGCGTTTTTGCTGTGTTGCCCAGGTTGGTATCAAACTCCTGGCCTCAAGTGATTCTCCCACCTCAGCCTCTCTCATAGCTGGGAGGGACCACAGGCATGCGCCACTACACCCAGCTAATTTTAAAAATTTTTGTATGGAGAGGGCTCTCCCTGTGTGGCCCAGGCTGGTCTGGAACTCCTTGCCTCAAGCAATCCTCCTGCCTCAGCCTCCCAAAGTGCTAGGGTTACAGGCATGAGCCACGGTGTGCAGCCTCCACTATATTTTTAGGCTGCTTTGAGTTTTTCTGCTGCGAATCATCGAAGCATCCTAACAAATATGCATACCTCAAGACTCCTTTTTCCTAACTGTGAATATGTAACTAAGGTCACCTGAGTTGATGTAAAGGCTCTAAAAGCCCGTGAGAGCCACAACCATGGCTTACTGTTCCCTCTGCTCTCCCCTGGGCCCATGACAGAGCCCGGTGCATGAGTCACTCAACACACATCTTAACAGATGTGTTAATGAATGATCAAGTGGTGTTAGAAAACTGAGTCCAGGCCGGGCATGGTGGCTCACGCCTGTAATCCCCAGCACTATGGGAGGTGAAGGCAGGCTGATCACAGAAGGTCAGGAGTGTGAGACCAGCCTGTCCAACATGGTGAAAACCTATCTCTAAAAAACAAACAAACAAAAAGGCCGGGCACAGCGGCTCACACCTATAATCCAGCACTTTGGGAGGCTGAGGTGGGCAGATCACGAGGTCAGGAGTTCGAGGTCAGGCCAACATAGTGAAACCCTGTCTCTACTAAAAATACAAAAATTAGCTGGGTGTGGTGGCACGCGCCACCTGTAATACCAGCTACTCGGGAAGCTGAGGCAGGAGAATTGCTTGAACCCGGGAGGCGGAGGTTGCAGTGAGCTGAGACCACGACACTGCGCTCCAGCCTGGGTGACAAGAGTGATGCTCTGTCTTGAAAAACAAAACAAAACACAAAAATTAGTTGGGTGTGGTGGCACATGCCTATAGTCCCAGCTACTTGCTACTCGGGAGGCTGAGGCAGGAGAATCTCTTGAATGAGGGAGGTGGAGGTTACAGTGAGCCGGTAACAGAGCGAGACTCCGTCTCAAAAAAAAAAAAAAAAAAAAAAAAAAAAGGTTGGGCGCGGTGGCTCACGCCTGTAATTCCAGCAGTTTGGGAGGCCAAGGCAGGCAGATCGGATCACTCGAGGTCAGGAGTTTGAGACCAGCCTGGTCAACATGGCGAAACCCCGTCTCTACTAAAAATACAAAAAAAATTAGCTCGGCGTGGTGGTGCACACCTGTAATCCCAGCTCCTCCGGAGGCTGAGGCAGGAGAATCGCTTGAACCCAGGAGGCAGAGGTTGCAGTGAGTCGAGATGACTGCAACCAGGCTACATTCCAGCCTGGGTGACAGAGCGAGACTTCATCTCAAAAAAAGAAAAAACAGAAAGCAAGTAAGTCCAGTTCTAGTGCTGCCACTTAACCTGTAGTGTAACCGTGCCTGTTTCCACATCTGTAAAGCGAAGCTGACAAGCACTGTCCACCTGCCCACCTGTCCCACAGGCCTACAGTCGTGGAGGGAAGACCCAGTGGATGGGAGGAAGCAGACCTCAGATTGGAAAGCGATGGAAGGCATTAATTGAAACGGCGCCCTTGGGGGAGAAAGTTTTCTAAGCCCTATGTGGAGAAACACCTTGGGTTAGGGAACTTGGGGATGGAAGGATTTCATCTGGAGCTCCCAGAACAACTTGGAGACTATTCTGTTTCTTCCTGGAACTGGCTTTGTGCAGGGCCCTGGGATGAAGATGCTATGCACTCCTGCTTCCTTTATTGCCTTCTTGTATTTCCAAGAAATGCAGCCACAAACCCAGGCTGTGACTCTCCAGGGCTGGCTGACGTGGGGGAGGCAGGCCAGGGCTGGTGCAGTCTCCCAGGTTCTTGCTGGCTTTCTGCTCCTTGCCCATCACTTTTTTTTTTTTTTTTTTGAGATGGAGTCTTGCTGGAGTGCAGTGGCACAATCTCTGCTCACTACAACCTCTGCCTCCCGGGTTTAAGCACTGGTTTTGTTACCTCCTAGTCACAAAATGGCAGCCAGGTTGACGCAGACAGGCAGTGGGTAGGCCAAGGCAGACCAGGGAGACGGGAGATGCGGGCAGGGGGAGGTGGCGGGTACCTTTTCTAAGAGCTTCCAGTCTCCAGTATAATCTCCCCTTTGTCCCACTGGTCCACCCCAGAATGTGGGTCACTTTCCCTGGGATCAAGGGATCCATTCCAACTGACAGCAGGAGGGGAGAGGAGAAAACCTCGGGGCCAAAGCCCCAAGGCCACGTATCTGATAAGGTGGCTAAAGGACTGCAGGGCAGATGTACCCCACAGCTGGGGCCCCCATAACGCTGGCTCAGCATTCCACATGCCATCCCAGGATTCTGATGGGGCTGTACCCTTCCTGCACACCCCCTTCCAAACCACGTGGCCTGATGTGTCCCTTTAATTGCGAAACTGAGGTCTACGATGAAACCCACAAGGTATTGTCAAATACCTTCTTGCTCCCTCTTTTTTCTTTTTTTTTGAGATGGAGTTTTCGCTGTTGCCCAGGCTGGAGTGCAGTGGCATGACCTTGGCTCACTGTAGCCTGCGCCTCCCAGCAATCGTTCAAGCAATTCTCGTGCTTCAGCCTCCTGACTAGCTGGGATTACAGGCGCATGCCACGAATGCCTGGCTAATTTTTGTACTTGTAGTAGAGAAGGGGTTTCACCATGTTGGCTAGGCTGGTCTTGAACTCCTGACCTCAAGAGATCCATCCACCCGTCTTGGTCTCCTAAAGTTCTGGGATTACAGGTGTGAGCCACCATGCCCGGCCTCATACCTTCTCATCACTTCCAATGACAGGGCCTGCCCCTGAGCGTGGGTGAACTGAAAAGGAGCTGTCACTAAGGCATTTCCCTTACCCAGTGGGGAGCACATGCTTAGTGGTTACTACCAGGGCTTTGGAGAGACTGGTCATACCCCTCTCTGGAATTTTGTCATCTGAAAAATGTGCTAATAAGAGTTCCAACCCTACAGGTTTGTTATGAGGGGTTGTTAATGGCTTCCAAATGCTTTCCTTGGTGCCTGCACAGTTAGCTAAAGTATTGCATTCGGGGCGTGGCACACACACCTTTCCTGAAGAACCCTCTCAGAACATCCCAGACTGTAGTCATTGTTTACAGAAGCCTGGTCTGAGTCCTCTCAGAGTGAGAGGAGGACGGAGCGTCACAAACTCAAACGACCCCAGCGCTGAAATAAAGCACTGGGCTTCTGGCTGCTGTGACTGGAGTGGACCTTCCTCCCCACAGGAGAAATGGCCTGTGTTAAAAAATGGCAAAATAAACTAGCCGGGCGTGGTGGTGTATGCCTGTAATCCCAGCTACTCGGAGACTGGGGTCACCTGTGATCCCAGCTACTCAGGAGGCTGAAATAGGAGAACCGCTTGAACCTGGAAGGCGCAGGCTGTAGTCAGCCGAGATCACGCCACTGCAATCCAGCCTGGTTGACAGAGAAAGAGGCTCCATCTTAAAAAAAAAAAAAAAGCAAAATAGGCCGGGTGCAGTGGCTCACGCCTGTGATCCCAGCACTTTGGGAGGCTGAGGCAGGAGGATTGCTTAAGCCCAGTTTGAGATCAGCCTGGGCAACATAGGGAGACCCTGTCTCTATTATAATTTCAAAATGTTTTTATTTAAAAAAGAAAAAAACAGCAAAATAACTCCGTGGCTATTAAGTTCTTAGAGGCGAAGTAAGTCAATTTTGTCTTTTTTTTTGAGACAGAGTCTCGCTCTGTTGCCCAGGCTGGAGTGCAGTGGTGCAATCTCGGCTCACTGCAAGCTCCACCTCCCGGGTTCACGCCATTCTCCTGCCTCAGCCTCCAGAGTAGCTGGAACTACAGACGTCCGCCACCATGCCCAGCTAATTTTTTGTATTTTTAGTAGAGACGGGGTTTTACTGTGTTAGCCAGGATGGTCTCGATCTCCTGACCTCGTGATCCGCCCACCTCAGCCTCCCAAAGTGCTGGGATTACAGGCGTGAGCCACCACGCCCAGCTAAAAGAGAAATCTTTAGCTAATTCCTGTTTTATGGCCAGCTTTTGTCTACCCTCACAGAGCCTTGCCAATGCACTGTGTACACAAACACGTGTACACAAAGGAGCTCCTGCCACTGGGGGCCCGGAGAGGACACTACAGGGACCAGGCAGGGCCATGAGGCCAGCACCTGGGTGCTAGGCAGGATTCCCTCTTGGAGTGAGGGCTTCCCATGAGTCGCCAAGAGGGAAAATTACCTTCCCTTGAGCACATCATGTGCCTTGGGAAGCACTCTTACCAGCATTCTAGAAGGGAGCCGTGAGATCAAGGATGTGGCCAGGCTCCGGCTACTCTTTACTTATTTTGCTTTTCATTTATGCTTGTACCTCTTAAGATTCTCTGGGCCGGGCGCGGTGGCTCAAGCCTGTAATCCCAGCACTTTGGGAGGCCGAGATGGGCGGATCACGAGGTCAGGAGATGGAGACCATCCTGGCTAACATGGTGAAACCCCGTCTCTACTAAAAAACACAAAAAACTAGCCGGGCGAGGTGGCGGCGCCTGTAGTCCCAGCTACTCGGGAGGCTGAGGCAGGAGAATGGTGTAAACCCGGGAGGCGGAGCTTGCAGTGAGCTGAGATCTGGCCACTGCACTCCAGCCTGGGCAACAGACCAAGACTCCGTCTCAAAAAAAAAAAAGGATTCTTTGCTGTGGAATGTCAAACTTCACGTCTCATCATGACGAAAGGAGCTCAGTGTGGGTACAATCGTCTCTCACGCAAGATGCTGACTTTCCCCTTTTCCCGCCCCCTTGCACCCTCCCCACAGCACACCCTTGGCAGGTGCGCTGCTAACAGCGGGCTGCCGTGGTGTGGGCACTGGGCCAGGGGCCTCCCAGGGCAGGCTTCCATTCAGACTTGGCTGCTCAGTGGACGTGGGCTTCTCTGTTGCTCACATGCAAGATGGGAACAGTGTTAACTCTGACAAGGCTTGGCTGTGTGTCCCTCATGTTGAAATGCGATCCTCAGTGTTGGGGTGGGGCTTCGTGGCCGGTGTTTGGGTCATGGGGCAGATCCCTAATGAATGGCTTTGTGCCCCCTGGCAGGAATGAGTGTGTTCTCACTCTATGACCAGGTTGTTTCAAGGATCCTGGTCCTCTCTCTTGTACTCTCTCCCGCCATGGGACACGCCTGCTTCCCCTTCGCCTTCCTCCATGAGTAAAACCTTCCTGAGGCTTCCCCAAAAGCAGACGCGGGCACCGCGCTTCTTGTCCAGCCGGCAGAACCGTATGCCAAATAAACTTTGTCTTAAACAAATTACCCAGTCTCAGGTATTCCTTTATTGCAACACAAAACAGACCAACACAACCTACTTTGCAGAAGTATTGCAACGTTCAGAAATGGTTCTCTCTCACCCCCCACTAAATGGTGCTTTTTGGTTCAAGGTTGTATAGAATGGTGCAATTTAAGAAACCAAGGATCTAAGATTTAGCCTAAAACAAACCTAATTGAATGAAGAATTCACTCATATTTTTCTACTAAAAATTGAAATACTACAAGGAAACAAAACCAAAACCACATTCAGTTCTTTTATTTAATTTTCTAGTGGACAATTTACATATCTCCCTCACCCTGTCTTTTAAGTTAGTGTGACAATTTTCCATAATAAACTACTTAAAGAGAAGCTTTGGTCAAGAATGGAATGAAATCGCAAAAAAACAAAAACAAAAACAAAAAAATTACTGCTTTTAAAAAACCAACACTTTCACCAATTTTATATTCAAACAAAACCACACGGCATTGGCGTGATATGTGTTTTCAGTGTTTCCTTGGGGCTGGCTTCCTCGCCATCGTGCCACGGCACAGCTGCGGTCGGCCACAGTTTGTCATGCTGGATGGCGGAGGCTCACTCAGCTTCACATTATCCGGAGGCCCTGGATGGAAGACTCGAGGGTCTTGGAAAAGGTGGGAAGAGCACTCATGTCACTGAGGAGTGTCCACCCTGAGGTTTTCCCCGAGGTAGGTATCACACACTCCCTCCTCCTCAGTGGAGGTGCTGCCTGTCCCCACCCTGAACCTGGCCCTGCCCCACCTGAGACAGGCTCTCCCAGGACTCACCCTGCAGAGACACTCCAGGCCCGGGCTCCCCCTGCTGGCTCCCGCAGGCCAGGTGTCCCTTTTCCCCACTGCTCCACCCACAGGCTGTGGGCACACTCCTCACTCCTGTGTGTGTGGTTTTTTTTTTTTTTTTTTGAGATAGGGTCTTGCTCTGTTGCCCGAGGCTGAAGTGCAGTGGTGTGACCACAGCTCACTGCAGCCTCCAACTCCTGGGCTCACGAGATCCTCCTGCCTGAGCTTCTCAAGTAGCTGGGACTAACGGCATGCATCACTGCACCTGCTTTTAAAATATATATATACATGTATATTTGAAAATAGAGACAGGGTCTCACTATGTTGCCCAGGCTGGTCTCGAACTCCTGTGCTCAAGACGGGGAAGCAGGGAGGAGAAACGAGCCTCAGGTTCCCAAAGTGCTGGAATTACGGCAGTGGGCCAGCGTGCCTGGCTGCACTGGGCTTTTTTATAGAGATAGGGTCTTGCTATGTTGCCCAAACTGGCCTCAAATTCCTGGCCTCAAGTGATTCTCCCACCTTGGCCTCCCAACGTGCTGGGATGACAGGCGTGAGCCACTACGCCTGGCTGCCCACAGCTCTTTTTTCTAGTTTCATCTGTGCTTCTGGAGGACCACACCATGGGCAATGCCTCAAAGGCAGTGTGCACTCTCCGAAGCCCAGAGTTGGCCTGGGTGTGCTGCGCTTGCAACTTACGATGCTCGCCTGTGCTTTCTCAACTCCTAGTCCCCTCCCCTCCAAAACCCATCGCAGCTCAGGACGCTGCTCAGGTGCAGCCTTTTCCCCTGCAGCGCGGGCAGTCCACACATCGCCCCAGATTCCTCTGTGTGAAAATAGAGGCACTGGCTTCTCTTCCGAGCTCCGCCGAATCCCCTACCCAGCCCCTGTATTCACTTCTCTCTTCTACCAGACAGGCTTCTTCGGACTGGATAGTCTGAGTGCTCAGCACCATGCATGGCACCCAGGAGACACTTAGTAAATGTTTACTAAATTAATTAGTGTCAGCCATAAATATATATCTATATAGTTAAACCTGGGCTGGTGTCTAATAGGGCCTGTTTCCAAAATAGCACTCCATTTTTCCTCAATAAAATAGACATCTAGAAGTAAAAATTTCAGTTCACTGAGAATGTGCCGTTCACCTGCAGATGACTTCTAGGTTTTTTTTTTTTTTTTTTTTTTTTTTGAGGCGGAGTCTCGCTCTGTCGCCCGGACTGGAGTGCAGTGGCCAGATCTCAGCTCACTGCAAGCTCCGCCTCCCGGGTTTACGCCATTCTCCTGCCTCAGCCTCCTGAGTAGCTGGGACTACAGGCGCCCGCCACCTCGCCCGGCTAGTTTTTTTGTATTTTTAGTAGAGACGGGGTTTCACCGTGTTAGCCAGGATGGTCTCGATCTCCTGACCTCGTGATCCGCCCGTCTCGGCCTCCCAAAGTGCTGGGATTACAGGCTTGAGCCACCGCGCCCGGCCGACTTCTAGGTTTTAAAGAGATCTCCGGCCGGGCGTGGTGGCTCACGCCTGTAATCCCAGCACTTTGGGAGGCTGAGGCAGGCGGATCACCTGAGGTTCGGAGTTCGAGACCAGCATGACCAACATGGAGAAACCCCATCTCTACTAAAAACACAAAATTAGCTGAGCGTGGTGGCACATGCCTGTAATCCCAGCTACTTGGGAAGCTGAAGCAGGAGAATCTTTTGAACCCAGGAGGCGAAGGTTGCGGTGGGCCAAGATTCCGCCATTGCACTCCAGCCTGGGAAACAAGAACGAAACTCTGTCTCAAAAAAAAAAAGAGAGATCTCCAAGGCTGGGCGTGGTGGCTCACGCCTGTAATCCCACCACTTTGGGAGGCCAAGGTGGGCAGATCACATGAGGCCAGGAGTTCAAGACCAGCCTGGCCAACATGGTGAAACCCCATCTGTACTAAAAATACAAAAAACAGCCGGGTGTTGTAGTGTGCTCCTGTAATCCCAATTACTTGGGAGACTGAGGCAGGAGAATTGCTCCAACCCGGGAGGCGGAGGTTGCAGTGAGCCAATATTGCACCACTGCACTGAAACCTAGGCGATAGAACATGACTCTGTCTCAAAAAGAAAGAAAAAAAAATAAGAGAGAGATTTCCAGTTTAATGTCTTATATTAGGATATTAAGCTGTATACCAGATTTAACATTTTGTTTCAAGAATTGAGAAACATTCTTCTCACAAGAGTTTTGTAAAAATATTAGCGGGGTGTGGTGTTGCTTGCCTGTTGTCCCAGCTGCTTGGGAGGCTGAGGTGGGAGGACTGCTGGAGGCAAGGAGTTGGTGGCTGCAGTGAGCCATGATTGCGCCACTGTGCTCCAGCCTGGGTGACAGAGCCTATCTCTCAAAAAAAAAAAAGTTTTAACACAAACAAAATTTGTTCTGTTAGGTAGAAAATACCTTGAAATCCCAAATTGTCATGGCTCCATCGATGCCAGTAGTGCAAAATTTGCGACAGTCTTGCTTGTCCACCTCATAAATAGAGACTTGACTGAAAAAAAGCAAAGCAAAAGAGACCGTAAGGTATGTAGTGGAAGTGAACACAACATTCCTGACTAATCGTGTAAGGGCAGCTTAATGAAATGAATTATCTTCTTCTTTATTTTTTAAATAGAGATGGGATAGAGGTCTCACTATGTTGCCCAGGCTGGTCTTGAACTCCTGGACTCAAGTGATCCTCCTGCCTCAACCTCCCAAAATGCTGGGATTACAGGCATGAGCCACCACACTGCGCCAGGAAATGAATTATCTTTTAACTCCTGATTATGAACTTGTCCACGAACATTAGGCTGCAACAATCTGGCTCAGAAAATACCCCAAAACATTTTATTACCAGATGTCCAGGAAAGACAAAACTGGAAAGGGGAGAAGTTAAGAACCTGCCTTAGTTAGAGTGACTTGGGGAAGCAGGAATGACCCAGCCCACACAGCACGCAAATGCTGGGAGCAGGCTGTGGGCAGCACCACAGCCATGGCGAAAACAATGTTTTTGTTTGTTTTCAAATAAACCAGAGGCATGATGAAGCATGACTGAAATCCAACTGACTCCAAACAAAACCTCTCAAATCAGCCTCCAAGACAGCCAGTGCAGGTAAGCCAACAGCCCTCCGTGAGTTTGAAATGAATCATTATAAATGTTAGCAGCAGACATACCCCCAGACTCCAACCAAGCCAAGCAGGGGAACAGATAAATGAAACAACTTGTCTTAGCCTAATTATCTGGAAAGCTTTCAAGACAATCATCCATTGCTCAGACAATATTTTTCTTTCTCCTCTGAAATGTCTAGAACTTACCCTCCTCTTCCCCGACGCTGGGAAGGGGATGGCAAACTATGGTACACACCGCCTATTCCTGTACAGCCTGTGAGCTTAAAAAAAAAAAAAGGTTTTACATTTTTATTTATTTATCGAGATGGAGTCTCACTCTGTCACCCAGGCTGGAGTGCAGTGGTGCGATCTCGGCTCACTGCAACCTCTACCTCCCAGGTTCAAGTGATTCTCCTGCCTCAGCCTCCCGAGTAGCTGGGATTACAGGCCCCCGCCACCATACCAGCAAATTTTTGTATTTTTAGTAGAGACGGGGTTTCACCATGTTGGTCAGGCTGGTCTCGACCTCCTGACCTCAAGTGATCCACCCACCTCAGCCTCCCAAAGTGCTGGGATTATATGCGTTAGCGTCTGCGCCCGACCCAGCTTTTACATTTTTAAATAGCTGGAAAAAAATTAAAAGAGGACTATTATCTCATGAAATGAAAATTATGTGAAATTCAAATTTGAGTGTCCATAAAGTTTAACTGGAACACACCACCTCATTTGTTTACAGCGTCTGTGCCTGCTTTCCTGCCACAACCACGGAGTTCAGTAGTTGCAACGGAGACCTACGGCCTCTCGGAGTCTAAAATATTTACTATCTGGTCCCTTACAGAAAAAGTTAGCTGACACAGCTCTAGTGCGAAGAGCACCTAATTTCTGCAAATAAAAGTAGACTAATGGGCAAGGGTTTGCCTTTTCCCTTTTCACCTAGAAGTGTCAGAGAGGCAATGAGAGCTGTTTCTTTCCTTAACACTTGGTCTGCACAGAAGCTTAAGAGAAATTCACAAGAAATAACTCAGAGTCATTCAAGACAGAGAAACCTAAAGAATGGAGAGAAGGTGAGTTTTGCTATGGAAGGAGAAACCTGAAGAATGTGGAGAAAAGGTAAGTTTTGCTATGTCTTCAGGTTCTTTTTTTTTTGAGATAGGATCTCACAATGTAGCCCAGGCTGAAGTACAGTGGTACAATCACGGCTCACTCCTCTCAAGTAGCTGGGATTACAGGTGCGTGCCAACATAGCCAGCTAACTTTAAAAAAATTGTAGAGATGGGGTCTTCTGGCTGGGCACGGTGGCTCACACCTGTAATCCCAGCACTTTGGGAGGCCGAGGTGGACGGATCACGAGGTCAGGAGATCGAGATCGAGACCATCCTAGCTAACAAGGTGAAACCCGGTCTCCACTGAAAATACAAAAAATTGGCGAGGTGTGTCGGCGTGCGCTTGTAGTCCCAGCTACTCGGGAGGCTGAGGCAGGATAATGGTGTGGACCCGGGAGGCGGAGCTTGCAGTGAGCCGAGATTGAGCCACTGCACTCCAGCCTGGGTCACAGAGCAAGACTCTGTCTCAAAAAAAAAAAAAAAAAGAGAGATGAGGTCTTGCTATGTTGCCCAGGATGGTACTGAACTGCTGGCCTCAAGCTATCCTCCTGCCTTGGCTTCCCAAAATGCTAGGATTACAGGCGTGAGCCATGGTGCCAGGCCTCTGGTTCTCATTTTTCCATAGAGCATTTGCAGCCCATTTTACGTGCTGAAGATGAAGCATAACCTGCATTTCATTATAGTTCTCTCAAATAGGAAGTCTAGAGGTTTCCATTACTCCTCCCACCATCAATACCACAACAAAAGCTTCTCAATAGAAAAGATTTCTCAATAAGGGAAAATCCCATGGGACCCAACTCTGAACACAGTAACTTAGAATATCAAGCATATATTTCTCCTCCAGATGCTTTTTTCTTTTCTTTTCTTTTCTTTTCTTTTTGTCACCCAGGATGGAGTGCAGCGGCTCAATCTTGACTCACTGCAACCTCCGCCTCCCCAGTTCAAGCGATTCTCCTGTCTCAGCCTCCCGAGTAGCTGGGATTACAGGTGTGCACCACCACAAGCAGCTAATTTTCGTATTTTTAGTAGAGACGTGGTTTTGCCATGTTGGCCAGGCTGGTCTCGAACTCCTGGCCTCAAGTGATCTGCCTGCCTCGGCCTCCCAAAGTGTTGGGATTAAAGGTGTGAGCCATCATGCCCAGCCTCTCCTCTAGACCTTAAAAATCACACTTTCAGGCCAGGCACGGTGGCTCACGCCTGTAATCCCAGCACTTTGGGAGGCCAAGGTGGGTGGATCCCACCACCTCGGATTGCAACAGGGTCTGCACAGCTCCTGCTGGCTGCTGCCTTGTAATCTGCACCTTGAAGGACAGAATGACCAGGTGGTGGTGACTCTCTCCCTATTACGAGCTGGAAATGAAAGCCTGGTGGTCGGGAAGATACAGACTTCTTGCTGCACTTGTCCCTGAAGGAGTGCCTGGGCCTGCGGGGCATAGAGCTTTTGTAGGAACCCAGTAAGGAAATAGCGAGGGGCAGGAGGGCACCTTGTCACCTGACCACCTTTCTACAGACGGCACCTACGTGATGCTATTCTGGTGCAGCGTCTCCAAGGCTGTGTTACGGTCCTCAGTCGTGGCTCTCTTGTCCATGTTGCGGAAGCGTTCCATGGCAGACATGTTGCGCTGGATGCTCTGTTTTGGAATGTCTAACTTGGAGACGAAGGTCAGGCAGCCGCGGTCATCGTAGTTGAAGAGCATTGGGCAGCAGTCATGGCCCTGAAACGAGACTCAGTCAGTCCCTGGAGGACACACTGCCCACCGCCCAGCTCCTTGGCAGAGTGTTCACCATGATAGGCCTCTCTTACTTTTTTTTTTGAGACTGAGTCTTGCTCTGTTGCCCAGGCTGGAGTGCAGTGGCATGATCTCAGCTCACTGCAACCTTTGGTTCCTGGGTTCAAGTGATTCTCCTGCCTCAGCCTCCCAAGTACCTGGGATTACAGGTGCACGCTACCATGCCCTGGCTAATTTTTGTGTTTTTAGTAAAGACGGGGTTTCACCATGTTGGCCAGGCTGGTCTCCATCTCCCAACCTCAGGTGATCCACCTGCCTTGGCCTCCCAAAGTACTGGGATTACAGGCGTGAGCCATCGCGCCCCACCTGCTCTTATCCTTAAAAGTGAGCTCGCCGGGCGCGGTGGCTCAAGCCTGTAACCCCAGCACTTTGGGAGGCCGAGACGGGTGGATCACGAGGTCAGGAGATCAAGACCATCCTGGCTAACATGGTGAAACCCCGTCTCTACTACAAAAAACTAGCCGGGCGAGGTGGCGGGCGCCTGTAGTCCCAGCTACTCGGGAGGTTGAGGCAGGAGAATGGCGTAAACCCAGGAGGCGGAGCTTGCAGTGAGCTGAGATCCGGCCACTGCACTCCAGCGTGGGCAACAGAGCAAGACTCCGTCTCAAAAAAAAAAAAAACAAGTGAGCTCTAAGGCCAGGCATGGTGGCTCACGCCCGCACTTTGGGAGGCCGAGGTGGGCAGATCACCTGAGGACGTGAGTTTGAGACTGGCCTGTCTAACATGGAGAAAACCCATCTCTACTAAAAATACAAATTTAGCCAGGTATGGTGGCACATGCCTGTAATCCCAGCTACTCGGGAGGCTGAGGTAGGAGAATCACTTGAACCCGGGAGGCAGAGGTTGCGGTGAGTCAAGATCACCCACTGCACTCCAGCCTGGACAACAAGAGCGAAACTCTGTCTAAAAAAACAAAACAAAACTGTTCTGCTTTGTGCTAGGGTGACAGAGCACACATTGTTCCCTGTCTGAGCATCACATACAGTGCACCCCGAGGGAGAATGAAGAAAAATACTCACAGCAGCCACGACGCTGTTCTCTGAGACAAATGACACACTCAGGAGTGGCAGGAACTCCGTCTTCAGAGTTGAGACCCTAAACACAAGAACGTTTGTTATCCCAAGATGTAACAGACTATTAGCTTCTTTACAGACACAGATGACAACAAAGGACCCATTCTCACAGGGGCTTCTGCAGTATCAACGGGCACTTATGTTGAAAAGGAGCCTCTGACCTCAACTCGCAGGCCTCTTGAGCCAGGGGCGGCCCTGGGCTCTGGCTCCGGCTCCAGCCTGGGCTCCTCCCGCCTGCTTCTGAGACCCCGCCCACTCACGACAAGCTGGTTCCCAAAGCCCTGTCTTTGCGCCCATGCCCTTCGACCCCCAGCACAGCTCTAAAGGGATCACCCCCATGATCCCACGGTCCACTTTCCCAGAGGCCACTGCAGCCTAAAGCAGCTTCTCCCTGCTCTTAGCTCCTAGAGCTCTTTCTGTTACTATGACTTGGCAGCAAACACCTGTGCTAGGACCCTCTCCTTGCCTGTGCTCCCCAGAGCTCCGAGAGGGCTGTGGCCACACAGATCTGTGCTGACAGCCAGGCACCGTGTCAGCAACTAGAGCCACCAAGATGAACCAAACGGTCTTAGCCAGGAGCCCACACTCGAATGGGCCATGTGTGTGTATGTGTGCATGCAGGGACATGTGTGTGCATGCAGTTATTCGCTCTTGAGTGTGGCAAAGAGATTACACAGATATGGCAGGCAAACACACTGGCTGATGAGTTAGGAGCACCTCACTTCATGCAAGAAACGATGCATTCAAAAGCTGACTGTGGCTGGGCGTGGTGGCTCACACCTGTTATCTCAGCACTTTGAGGGGCTGAGGCGGAAGGACTGCTGGAGGCAGGAGTTTGAGATCAGCCTGGATAACATAGTGAGACCCAGTCTCTACGAAAAATTAAAAAAAAAAAAAAAAAAGCCTAGTGTGGTGGTGCACATCTGTGGCCCCATCTACTTGAAAGGCTGAGTTGGGAGGAGCACTTGAGCTCGGGAGTTCAAGGCTGTAATGAGCTATGATTGCAGAACCGCATTCTAGCCTGCGCGACAGAGAGCGTCTCTCTAAATAATAACAAAATAAAAGCTAACTGTACATGTCTCAGGACGCCCTTCATAAAGCTGGCATTGAAGAATGAATGTGTCATCTTAAGCCCTTACTGTGGTATACTTGACTTTTACTACATGAGATATTTATGTTGGAGGAGTGCAAGGGTGGAGCATGTAATCTGACTTGCAGGACTGGAAAAGGGAAAGAAGTCAGTATGAGGGTAGATAGGGACTTGTAATAAGCGTATGCTAAGAACTTACTGTGTCACAATAAACCATATAAAAATTAAGTAACACTGGCATCAAAATACCAAAGTATTATCAAGTGTCAAAAGGCAAATTACCAAATGTATACAAAAACATATAAAATGTAAAACATAATCTCATTTCTGTTAAAAATGAAAAGATATATAAGTGCTTGTTTATGTAGAGAAATTTTCTGAAAGACTACATTTTATAATGGAGGGGACAATCTTTTTTTATTTTCTTTTTGAGACAGAGTCTTGTTGCCCAGGCTGGAGTGCAGTGGTGCGATCTCGGCTCACTGCACCCTCTGTCTGCTGAGTTCAAGCAATTCTCCTGCCTCAGCCTCGTGGGTAGCTGGGATTACAGGCGCCTGCCACCACGCCTGGCTAATTTTGGTACTTTTAGTAGAGACAGGGTTTTGCCATGTTGGCCAGGCTGGTCTCAAACTCCTGACCTCAGGCGATCTGCCTGCCTCAGCCTCCCAAAGTGCTGGGATTACAGGCGTGAGCCACTGTGCCTGGCCGGAGGGGATAATCTTTAAAAAAATATGTAAAACTAGCAAAAAAACGCACATTTAATCCTGTTAGGAAAAACATCTCATGTCTGAAATATCATGCTATTTACACTGGGTGACTCTTACTGACCTGACAGGGAGTAAAGGTCACCCAGTGTGATTGATTTTTGATACTCAAGTGGCCATGTCCATCACAAAACCTTTAACGGTGAGTTCCCTTTAGCTATCAATGGAAAAGGATTCACCAGGGAAGAACGAAGATTGATAAAAGAAGGAGGATTCCAATCTTCTCTCTTCCTCCAACATATATTGAACAAAATGAACTCTGATATTTGGCCGGGTACTTTATGGCTGAGTAGACGCACCACTCACAAAGAAGCCACCATAATTAGAGTCCTTCTGGCACACAGCAGAGGAAGTGGCGTCAATGGTTTTTAAGCCTTACTGAATGGAAGGCTCAAATTAATGAAGTCATTGTTTGCTGACTACCCCGAGTAAGAATATATCTCCTATGTAATTTAGGGCCGGTGAATGGCATTTACATTTTGTAAGGAATTCAGAGTGACAGACTAAACTGGCCTTTTTTTTTTTTTTTTGAGCTGGAGTCTTGCTCTCGTGCCCAGGCCGGAGTGTACTGGCATGATCTCGGTTCACTGCAACCTTCACCTCCTGGGTTCAAGTGATTCTCCTGCCTCAGCCTCCCAAGTAGCTGGGACTACAGGCACCGACCACCATGCCGGGCTAATTTTTTTATTTTTGTAGAGACAGGGTTTTACCATGTTGGCCAGGCTGCTCTCGAACTCCTGACCTCAGGTGATCCACCCACCTTGGTCTCCCAAAGTGCTGAGGTTATAGGTGTGAGCCACTGTGCCCAGCATAAACTGGCCCTTTTTAAGCGACCCTTATCAGTAGCAAACCAGGAGGGTTCTTGAAAGGAATCATTATCAGTACTTCCATTAAGAAGTATTTCTGGAAGACCTAGGCCTTAAAAATTTTCCAACCCGAGAATTTGTATCTGTGCCTGTCACAGTAAAGGCTGACTTGCATTTTTTTTTTTTTTTTTTTTTTTGGAGACAGAGTTTTGCTCTTGTCGCCCAGACTGGAGTGCAATGGCACAATCTTGGCTCACCGCAACCTCTGCTTCTTGGGTTCAAGAGATTCTCCAGCCTCAGCCTCCTGAGTAGCTGGGATTATAGGCACATGCCACCACACCTGGCAAAAAAAAAATTTGTTTTTTTGAGACAGAGTTCTGCATTTGTTGCCCAGGCTGGAGTGCAATGGCGTGATCTCGGCTCACTACAACCTCCACCTCCCGGGTTCAAGTGATTCTCCTGACTCAGCCTCCTGAGTAGCTAGAATTACAGGCATGGGCCACCACGTCCGGCTAATTTTCTGTATTTTTAGTAGAGATGGGGTTTCTCCATGTTGCTCAGGCTGGTCTCAAACTCCCGACCTCAAGTGATCCGCCTGCCTCAGCCTCCCAAAGTGCTGGGATTACAGGTGTGAGCCACTGCGGCTAATTTTTGTATTTTTAGTAGAGACAGGGTTTCACCATGTTGGCCAGGCTGGTCTTGAACTCCTGACCTCAGGTGGTCCACCCATGGCCTACCAAAGTGCTGGGACTACAGGTGTGAGTCACTGTGCCCGGCAAGGCTAATTTTTGTATTTTTAGTAAAGACAGGGTTTCACCATGTTGGCCAGGCTGTTCTTGAATTCTTGACCTTAGGTGATCTGCCCACAGCCTCCCAAAGTGCTGGGATTATAGGCGTGAGCCACCAAGTCCAGCCTGCCTGCAGTTTTGATTGAGTTCTTTTGTTTTTTTTGTTTTTTGAGACCGAGTCTCACTGTCGCCCGGGCTGGAGTGCAGTGGCCGGATCTCAGCTCACTGCAAGCTCCACCTCCCAGGTTTACGCCATTCTCCTGCCTCAGCCTCCTGAGTAGCTGGGACTACAGGCGCCAGCCACCTCGCCCGGCTAGCTTTTTTTTGTATTTTTTAGTAGAGACGGGGTTTCACCATGTTAGCCAGGATGGTCTCGAACTCCTGACCTCGTGATCCGCCTGTCTCGGCCTCCCAAAGTGCTGGGATTACAGGCTTGAGCCACCGCGCCCGGCTTTTTTTTTTTTTTTGAGACGGAGTCTCGCTCTGTCACCCAGGCTGGAGTGCAGTGGCGTGATCTCGGCTAACTGCAACCTACGCCTCCCAGGTTCAAGCAATTCTCTGCCTCAGCCTTCCGAGAAGCTGGGATTACAGGCGCCCGCCACCACGCCCGGCTAATTTTTTATTTTTAGTAGAGACAAGGTTTTACCATCTTGGTCAAGCTGGTCTTGAACTCCTGACCTTGTGATCCACCCACCTTGGCCTCCCAAAGTTCTGGGATTACAGGCGTTAGCCTTCGCGCCCGGACTGACTGACTGACCAGGAAGGGCAGTCCTGGTTCAGCTGGTGAGAGATCCCACCCCTTGTTCCCCACCTTCCAAATGAAAGGCAAATACTCACTGCACACTTTTTGAGGCATCAGCAACAGACACGGTGCTGTCGTGGCTGACCCAGGCCAGGCGGCTCCCACTGGCAGAGAAGCTGACCCCGTGGACCCAGCCACCAGTGCCACTGCCACCAAACTCTGACATTAGCTGCCCAAAAGGCATCTTGCTGCCCCAGGGCGTGCTGGCAGGCTTTTCATCCACTTCTTTAATGTAGGCAGAAAATACTCTGTTTAAAAGGCAGAGAGAAAAGGAAAAAGTAAATGAAAATATATGTATCTAGAAACAGGCCATAGGCAGCTGCCACAAGGACTCTCAGAATGCAAAGAGGTTGACTCACTAAAAACAAATAAAACGGCTGGGCGCGGTGGCTCAAGCCTGTAATCCCAGCACTTTGGGAGGCTGAGACGGGCGGATCACGAGGTCAGGAGATCGAGACCATCCTGGCTAACACAGTGAAACCCCGTCTCTACTAAAAATACAAAAACTAGCCAGGCGAGGTGGCGGGCACCTGTAGTCCCAGCTACTTGGGAGGCTGAGGCAGGAGAATGGCGTAAACCCGGGAGGCGGAGCTTGCAGTGAGCTGAGATCCGGCCACTGCACTCCAGTCCGGGCGACAGAGCGAGACTCCGCCTCAGAAAAAAAAAAAAAAAAAAAAACAACAAATAAAACATGGGTTGGGCACGGTGACTCATGCCTGTAATCCCAGCACTTTGGGAGGCCTAGGCAGGCGGATCACCTGAGGTTGGGAGTTTGAGACCAGTCTGACCAACATGGAGAAACCCCGTCTCTACTAAAAATACAAAATTAGCCAAGCGTGGTGGCCCTTGCCTGTAATCCCAGCTACTCAGGAGGCTGAGGAAGGAGAATCGCGTGAACCCAGGAGGCGGAGGTTGCAGTGAGCCGAGATCGCACCATTGCACTCCAGCCTGGGCAACAAGAGTGAAACTCCATCTCAATAAATAAATAAATAAATAAATAAATAAATAAATAAATAAATAAGGCCAGGTGTACTGGCTCACGCCTGTAATCCCAGCACTTTGGGAGGCCAAGGCGGGTGGACTACGAGGTTAGGAGATCAAGACCATCCTGGCTAACACAATGAAACTCGGTCTCTACTAACAATACAAAAAATAAGCCGGGCATGGTGGCGGGCGCCTGTAGTCCCAGCTACTAGGGAGGCAGAGCCTGCGGTGAGCCAAGATCGCACCACTGCACTTCAGGCTGGGCAACAGAGCGAGATACCATCTCAAAAAAATAAAAATCCATCAATCAATCAATCAATCAATCAATCATGATAGGTAAGTTCAGATATTCAAACCTCTCAAGTAAAAGAATTATTAAGAGCTATCTACAGGCCAACCCAAGTTTGGCAAATCTGTATTTTAGTGTATATATATATATATATATATTTTTTTTTTTTTGGGGGGGGGGGACAGAGTTTTGCTCTTGTTGCCCAGACTGGAGTGCAATGGCATGATCTTGGCTCACCACCTCTGCCTCCTGGGTTCAAGCGATTCTCCTGCCTCAGCCTCCCAAGTAGCTGGGATTACAGTTACGTGCCACCATGCCTGGTTAATTTTTGTATTTTTAGTAGAGAGGGGGTTTCACCATGTTGACCAGGCTGGTCTCGAACTCCTGACCTCAGGTGATCCATCTGCCTCGGCCTCCCAAAGTGCTGGGATTACAGGCATGAGCCACTACACCTGACACTCCCAACTTTTTTTTTTTTTTTAAGAGATGGGGGTCTGGCTCTGTTGCCCGGGATGGAGTGTAGTGGTGTGATCAAAGCTCACTGCAGCCTCCAACTCCTGAGCTCAAGTGATCCTCCTGCCTCAGCCTCTCGAGTAGTTGGGACTACAGGTTCGTACTATGCCCAGCTAATATTTTAAATTTTTTTGTAGAGATGGCGTCTTGCTGTGTTGCCCAGGCTGGTCTCAAACTCCTGGGATCAAGTAATGCTCCTGCCTTCAGTCTCCCAAAGTGCTGGGATTACAGATGTGTGCCACGGTGCCTAGCTAATCCATACTCTAGATACTATCAAAGCACCTACTGTGTGTCAGGCTCTGGGTGCCAGGTTCTGAAGGAGTGACCATAAAAGCCCTGTCCTCATAGGCTGCACATTCTGGGGAGACCCTGCTGTCCCATCCCTCCCTTGCCCACGTGAGACCTTGCTAAATGATCACAGCATTCTTTCCTGTCTACCTTACCATCACTCTCAACACAGTACTCCAGGAAGCCTGCACAGTCAACAGTGGGAGAGAGGAAACTATTTGCCACCCCTCAACAAACTAATGGTATTGACCCCCCCACTTTTTTTTTTTTTTTGAGACGGAGTCTCACTCTGTCGCCCAGGCTAGAGTGCAGTGGCGGGATCTCGGCTCACTGTAAACTCCACCTCCCGGGTTCACGCCATTCTCCTGCCTCAGCCTCGGGAGTAGCTGGGACTACAAGCACCCGCCACCACGCCTGGCTAATTTTTTGTATTTTTAGTAGAGATGGGGGTTTCACCGTGTTAGCCAGGATGGTCTTGATCTCCTGACCTCGTGATCCGCCCGCCTTGGCTTCCCAAAGTGCTGGGATTATAGGCGTGAGCCACAGCACCCGGCTGGTAATGACCCTTTTAAAGACATACCCTAAGAGAAAGCCAAGGCAGGCCAGTGACAAGGAGTGGGCAGGCTCCCTGGACCCTCAGGCCCACTGTCCAGTCTCTGTGGCAGGAATAGCTTAAGATGGAGGCAGGTCCTTTACAGGTGGTGTCGCCAGTTTCCACTAACTCACTCTTTTTATCTAATTCCACACAGCTGTGTGTGAGGATGTTCTGGCCCAGAGTTAAGGACAAAGGGAAACGGCTGGAAATCTACCCTTTAGGGCCCTTTCACCCTCCACTGTGATTTCTACTTTGTACATCTTCTTCTCTTCAAAAAACTACTGAACCTAAAGGCTCCCTGAAAGAACCGAGGAATCCCACCTACCACCCCAAATGACAATGGCAGTACAGAGGTTCTGGAAGATGCCTGGCAGAGGAGTTATGTGAGGTTATATGACGAGACGGTAGACACACTGTACTTTAAATCTGCATCATGACAACAGTTGCTTTAGTCTTAGGAGGCCAAGAAAGTAGCAGTGGCTTTCAGCCACCAACTCGGGAACACGAATGGGACAGACCCATATCCACAGGACTGGGCCAGGCACAGTGGCTCATGTCTGTAACCCCAGCACTTTGGGAGGCCGAGGCGGGCGCATAGCTCGAGGCCAGGAGTTCGAGACCAGCCTGGCCAACGTGGTGAAACCCTGTTTCTACTAAAATACAAAAAAATTAGCCGGGTGTGGTGGTGCACGCCTTCAATCCCAGCTAGCTGGGAGGCTGAGGCATGAGAATTGCTTGAACCTGGGAGGCAGAGGTTGCAGTGAGCCAAGATCACGTCACTGCACTCCAGCCTTCGTGACAGAGAAACACTCGTGGAAATTAATATTAACAAAATAACTGCAACCTATTTTCACAACCATCAAAGAATCCAGGTGGTGCAGGTTAGTGCCACCTAGTTCTATTTTCCAATGACTCTGGTTAAGAAATCACAAGTAACACAGGTCCACAATATAAAGTGCCTTAACACTACTGTGACCCCCATCCTCTCTGCCAAACTCAAACACACATCTCTTTCTCTTTAAGCTTTGAGTATTCCTGGATATAAACCAGGCCAGTGCCTGGTTTTCTGGGAATTCTCCACAGTTACTGAAGAAAGTGTATCACAGCTGACTGCAGTGGCAGTGGCTCATCCCTATAAGCCCAGCACTTTCGAAGTAAAAGGCAGAAGGATCCTTTGAGCCCAGGAGTTTGAGACCAGCCTGGGCAACATAGTGAGACCCCATCTCTACAAAAAACGAACAAAATCAGCCAGGCATGGTGGCTCATGCCTGTGGTCCCAGCTACTCAGGAGGCTGAGGTGGGAGGATTGCTTGAGTCCGGGAGGTCGAAGCTGCAGGGAGCTATGATCGCACCACCACACTCCAGCCTGGGTGACAGAGCAAGACCTTGTCTCAAAAAAAAAAAAAAGTGCACCTCATCTTCGAACCTACCATATAGTCAACACGAAGCAACATGTATTTGCTTTGCTTTCCTTTCAGCTAAGGGGAAAAAGCATTCTTGAGAAAGAACAACTTTAAAAAGTAATTACATGGAATTACACGGTATGATCCTTAAAGTTCCTAGCAAAGCGGCTGCATTTCTTCTAGCTTCACAGTGATGACAAAATAAAAAGCTTTAACGGAATGAGCAGCACAATAACAGCTTAGCAGTGCACTGTTTAGCTATGTTTTATTAATCGTTTCACTTTGGAATTTGCAGAGACTGCTGCCTGGAATATGAAATGAGAAAAACAGTGTAGTCAAGAAAGACAGGGACAAAGGGAGAGACAGAAACAGATGGTGAGAAAGAGACAGAGACAGAGAGAGTACATGCTAATCCTCCCCTCTAAACTACAGATATTCTTACACTTAAGGAAATCTTCGCTGGCCCCACCCTTGCCTCTCCCTCCTATCCCACCTCCAAGTTGATTTCTTTCTACCTGTGACTTAACGCACTTTTTCTTTTAATCACCATGCTTGAGCTCCTTTTCTAGATCACAAGCTGCTTCCATTTTGTTGTTTTCTGTGTTTTTTTTGTTTTTTTGTTTTTTTTTTGAGACGGAGTCTCGCTCTGTCGCCCAGGCTGAAGGGCAGTGGCCGGCGGATCTCAGCTCACTGCAAGCTCCGCCTCCCGGGTTCACGCCATTCTCCTGCCTCAGCCTCCCGAGTAGCTGGGGCTACAGGCGCCCGCCACCTCGCCCGGCTAGTTTTTTGTATTTTTTAGTAGAGACGGGGTTTCACCGTGTTAGCCAGGACGGTCTCGATCTCCTGACCTCGTGATCCACCCGTCTCAGCCTCCCAAAGTGCTGGGATTACAGGCTTGAGCCACCACGCCCGGCCTTTTTTTTTGTTTTTTGAGATGGAGTCTTGCTCTGTTGCCCAGGCTGGAGTGCAGTGGTATGATTTCAGCTCACTGCAACCTCCACCTCCCGGGTTCAAATGATTCTCATGCCCTAGCCTCCCGAGTAGCTGGGATTACAGCCGTGTGCCACCACACCAGGCTTACTTTTGTATTTTTAGTAGATACGGGGTTTCACCATGTTGGCCAAGTTGGTCTCGAACTTCTGACCTCAGGTGATATGCCCACCTCAGCCTCCCAAAGTGCTGGGATTACAGGTGTGAGCCACAGCACTGGGCCTCATTTTTGAGTCCCTCACAGTGCCTAGCATAGTACCTTGCAAAGAAAAAGAAACAGGCCAGGCACAGTGGCTCATGCCTGTAATCCCAGCACTTTAGGAGGCCAAGGAGGGAGGATCACTTGAGGCCAGGAGTTCAAGACCAACCTGGGCAACACAGCAAGACCCCATCTCTACAAAGAATAAAAACAATTTTTTTTAAATTAGCCAGGTGTGGTGGCACATGCCTGCAGTCTCAACTACTCTGGAGGCTGAGGCTGGAGGATCGCTTGAGCCCAGGAGTTGGAGGCTGCAGTGAGCTATGATGGTGCCACTGCACTCCAGCCTGGGTAAGAGTGAGACCCTGTCTCAAAAACAACAATAACAACTACAACAACAACAAAACAAAGGGAACCCAAAATTATTTGTTGAAGGATGAAGAATGCACAGCTCGAGTCTATCAGTTCTCATTGGTTCCCACCTGCATTTGAAGTCACATGATCCTGCTGCCAGCAAAACGTTGTTGGGATGCCAATCCAAGCTGAGGACTGTGGAGCGAATCGGCTTTTTAATGTGCTTGCTCACCCACCTATGAGAGGGGAAAACTGTTTCAGTTTATCCACTCAACAAGCATCCCCAAATGACCTACAAATTATGTCGGGTGAAAACACCTAAGCATGCCACACTTTTCCTTAATTAAAAAAAATGATAAAACAATTCAGAATGTTATCTTTTTCAGAATAAACTTTTTTAGATAAGTTTCTATGAAAAAAGATTCTATAGAAAAGTAACAGATCATTCAACATTTTTCTGTCAGTCACCAGGCCTCCTGCCAGAGACAAGGTTTTTTAAGACCAGGTTATAATTTGAGACTGGCTAATTTTTGTATTTTTTGTAGAGATGAGATTTCTCCATGTTGCCCAGGCTGGTCTCAAACTCTTGGGCTCAAGCGATCCACCGGCCTCAGCCTCCCAAAGTGCTGGGATTACAAGCATGAGCCACTATGCACAGCTGACAAGGTGCATTTCTAAAGGACAGAAAGGAAAAGAACCATGAACAAGCTCTTCTCCACTCCTGGCCTTGATGATGTCGGCACAACAGCTGGTTTTCAGTGGTCCTCATTAGTAAGCATAGATATTGATTAACTCAGTTACTTTTTTTGTGAGATTTTGGATTACATATGACGTTAACCTCTGAGATAAAAACTGAAGTTTGAAAATATTTCAATTTTTATTATGAATATTCAGTGATTTGCTATTCCATTTTTGGTCAATTTGGGGTTGTAAGACAGCTTAATATCCTTCCCAAGTCTCCATGAATCTGCAAATTCTTTTTAATTTCTTTCACTGAAAAATCACAACCAAGAAATTGGAAGAACCTCATATTGGGGATTAGCCTCTCATTCTCTAGCACCATCCAAAAAAGATGATTTATGTCTATGACCAGTCAGTATTTTGGCTTAACTCATTCATTTCTGCCCCCAAACTGTTATTTAAAAACCAATTGTGTCTGGTTGCTCTACAGTTGGGAAACTAAATATTGAGCCAATGCCTTTCCTTGAATGCTAAATTACCTTTCTATAGAATCACTTTTTTTTTTTTTTTTTTGAGGCAGAGTTTCGCTCTTGCTGCTCAGGCTGGAGTGCAGTGGCGCAATTTTGGCTCACTGCAACCTCTGCCTCCCAGCTTCAAGCGAGAATCACTTTCTTTTCTTTTCTTTTCTTTCCCTTCCTTCCCTCCCTCCCTCCCTTCTTTTCTTTCTTTCTCTCTTTCTTTCTTTCTCTCTTCCTCCCTCCCTCCCTCCCTCCCTCCCTCCCTCCCTCTCTCTCTCTCTCTCTCTCTCTCTCTCTCTTTCTTTCGAGACAGAGTCTTACTCTGTCGCCCAGGCTGGAGTGCAGTGGCGCAATCTTAGCTCACTGCAACCTCCGCCTCCTGGGTTCAAGCAATTCTTGTGTCTCAGCCTCCTGATAGCTGGGATTTTAGGCTCACGCCACCACACCTGGCTAATATTTGTATTTTTAGAAGAGATGAGCTTTCACCATGTTGGCCAGGCTGGTCTCAAACTCCTCGTCTTAGGCGATCCGCCTGCCTTAGCTTCCCAAAGTGCTAGGATCACAGGTATGAGCCAACACGCCTGGCTATAGAATTGCTTTCTTAGAATCCTATCTGAAAAAGTTCATTCTGAAAAAGACAGCCAGGTGCAGAGGCTTGCACCTGTAATCCCAGCACTTTGGGAGACCAAAGCAGGAGGATTGCTTGAGTACAGGAATTTGAGATCAGTTTGGGCAACAAAGTGAGAACCTGTCTCCACAAGTAATGAAAAAATTAGCCAGGTGTGGTGGTGCAAACCTGTATTTGGGAGGCTAAAGTGGCAAGATTGCTGGATCCCAGGAGTTGGAGACTGCAGTGAGCCGTGTTTGTGCCACTGCACTCCAGACTGGGTGACAGAGAGAAGCCTGTCTCAAAAAATAAACCAAAAGCCCCCACAAAGTCTCTAAAAAAGGAAAAAGGACAATATTTTGAACTGTTTCATAATGTGTACATATATACATATTTGAGACAGAGTCTTGCTGCGTTGCTCAGGTTGGAGTGCAGTGGCATGGTCTCGGCTCACTGCAAACTCCACCTCCCTGGTTCAAGCGATTCTCCTGCCTTAGGCTCCCAAGTAGCTGGGATTATAGGCATGCGCCATCACGCCCGGCTAATATTTTGTATTTTTAGTAGAATGGGGTTTCTCCACATTGGCCAGGCTGGTCTCCAACTCTTGACCTTGTGATCCACCTGCCTTGGCCTCACAAAGTGCTGGGATTACAGGCGTGAGCCACCGTGCCTGGCCTTTATAATGTAATTTTTTTAATTGAGGAAAAGATGGCAAACAAAATAATTATAAGCTTCTGAGAGGTTGTTTTAAAGTACTCCTATGAAATATGAAATAACTATTCTATAGCTGAAAAACTGCCCTAAACATACAGCTTGTTCAAAGACAATACCTTGTACCATAATAAAATCCAATTTACCTATACTTGAGACTAATTCTCAACGAATAAAAATGTAAACAATTACTGAGGTTGAAGCTTAACTTGGAAGAAAACTTTCCTGTAGAAATTTGTAAGATTGCAAGGAGTACCAGCTGACATAAAGTTTAGCCTTGAGGGAATATTAATGAAGTTAGTTTCCTATCTCATTACAATGAAACTTCCAAATCGTTTCTAGCAGGTAACATTTTGTTGGCCTTGATTTATACACATTTGAAAGAAAAACATGTTTCAAATTCATAACTCATTTTTTTTTTTTGAGATGGAGTTTCACTCTTGATGCCCAGGCTGGAGTGCAATGGCACAATCTTGGCTCACCACAACCTCCGCTTCCTGGGTTCAAGAGATTCTCCTGCCTCAGCCTCACAGGTAGCTGGGATTACAGGCATGCACCACTACACCCTGCTAATTTTTTTGTATTTTTAGTAGAGATGGGGTTTCTCCATGTTGGTCAGGCTGGTCTCGAACTCCTGACCTCAGGTGATCCACCCGCCTTGGCCTCCCAAAGGGCTGGGGTTACAGGCCTGAACCACCATGCCTGGCCCATAATTCAATTTTACTGCAAGTTCCCAATCTCTTTTCGAAGAATAAAATTTCTTAAGTTTTACTAAATTACAAAGGTAACATGATAATCCCCTCCTTTCAGTTTCAGCAGAATACAAACAACAAAACGGCTACAAAGAGTCATGTGTACTCTGCTATTTTTAGTAGAAACACAAACACTGCCAGTATAGTACTAAATGACACCTTTATGTTGAAGGATATTTACCAGTCACGCTGAACACACGCCAGGTAGAATACAATTTTTTTTTTTTTGAGATGGAGTCTCACTTGGTCGCCCAGGCTGGAGTGCTCAATGGCATGATCTCAGCTAGCTGAAACCTCCGCCCCCTGAGTTCAAATGATTCTCCTGCCTCAGCCTCCCGAGTAGTTGGGATTACAGGCGCCTGCCTCTGTGCCCAGCTAATTTTTGTATTTTTAGTAGAGATGGGGTTTCACCATCTTGGCCAGGCTGGAGAATAATTGTTTTCTTATCAAAATAAACAGGAAGGAGTAGTTAAAATAAGTTTTGGTCATAAAGTAAACCTCTATGTTTTGACTGGGTCAGCTACAAGTGATTTATTTAAAAAATGTACAATAGCCTGATTAGACTTCTATGATTCTGGTGAGTTTTCACGTCAATAGTTTAAACAAGTAAAATATTATATCAAGACACAGAGTTGTTTGGCAAATAAGCTTTAAAGAAAGGAGAACACTGGCTGGGCGTGGTGGTTCACGCCTGTAATCCCAGCACTTTGGGAGGCCAAGGCGGTGGATCATGAGGTCAGGAGTTCAAGACCAGCCTGGCCAAGATGGTGAAACCTCGTCTCTACTAAAACTACAAAAATTAGCCGGGCGTGATGGCAGGTGATTGTAATCCCAGCTACTTGGGAGGCTGAGGCAGGAAAATTGCTTGGGCCACGGAGGATGGAGGTTGCAGTGAGCCAAGATCATGCCACTGCACTCCATCCAGCCTGGGCAACAGAGTGAGACTCTGTCTCAAATAAAAAAAAAAAAGAAAAAAAAAGAAGATTGTTATCTGTAGGAATCCTACATAGATATCATGTGAAAAAAAAAATTCCTCAGGGAACACAGACTCTTTCAAGGTTATTATTTGTATATAAGAGTAAGAAAACAGCAATTTGTGCAGTATAGAGTGAGAACAGTAGTAGCATCTTGCAGAAGAAACAAGTTAGGTGATCAGAACATGGACACAATAGCTCTATGTTAATATAAAAAACATGCGATTTAACTTAACATGCACATGAGAAGGGAAAATGCTCAGACAGAATCAAGAATTCCAGAGAAAAAAACCACACAACTCCGAAAACTCTAGAAAAAACTAGAGTTTTTTCTCACACAGCAGTGCAAATGTAAATTCTATAGAGAGGGATAGAAAAAGTTCAGATGTCACTCACCAGTCATTTTCAGACTCAAAGTAACAAACAGAAATGAGTCGTGCTCCACTTCCCACAGCAAATTTGTTCTCTAGGGGGGACCACTTCACAAAAGTAGCTGCGCGATTAATTCTCAGGATCACCAGGGTTGGCTTCCAGACACCATCTTTCTGACTCCAGACATAGGCATTGCGGTCTGCTCCACAAGTGACGATGCGGTCGCTCTTGGGGGCCCAGTCAATACCTGCAAGTGAGATGTGGGTCACCTGCTTTGCCCAGTCAATGACAAACAACTGCAGCACAGGCAGGTGGGTGGCACTGGCATGCCAGGATGGGATGTGGTCTTGGGACCTTCCTCCCAGGCACATCCTTCCCCCCATCTATGTCCTGATCACCACCTCAAGGAAAGGCAAGGATGCTTCTCTGCAAAGCATCTGGGACTCAGGATTATCTATGAGGTCATGTAGAACAGAGCTGTTTTATAATTACAAACTTTAAAAAACTAAACGGGGGCATTCTTTCGACCCAGAAAATTCACACATTTCTAAGACTTCTAAAGATCTGAAGATTCATTACTTTTTTCTTTCCTCTTTATTAGATTTTTGTGTGTGAAAATAACTGTATTCATTCATTAACAGACCTCATTCCATGATATTAACCAGCAGTCTGCTACATGGCATTCAACTAAAACAGCATACAGGGTAAATAAAAATAATCTTTAGTGTAAAGGAGGAAATATATATTGTGATTCATCATACATTCTTCTGAAAGTCGCTGTCAGTTGAACCATACTGAAAACCTTTTCTACATGATGCAGGTTCTGTAAAATCCTTGATTATCTTTGCATCTAAACCAGGAAGATACCTAAATGTGTATCGGAATTTAAGGTTTACTTTTCTTATTTGATGAGACTTCACTTATCTGGTACCTCTGTGAAGAATCCCAAAGTCAAGGTCAGTTTCTTATATACCAAGAGCAAAATTTACCACGACTCATTTAACATTTACTGATGAGGTATTTTCTTTGCTTTTGTTTTTTTTTTTTTTTTTGAGATGGAGTTTTGCTCTTGTAGCCTAGGCTGGAGTACAATGGTGCGATCTCAGCTCACTGCAACCTCCACCTCCCAGGTTCAAGTGATGCTCCTGCCTCAGCCTCCTGAGTAGCTGGGATTACAGGTGGATGCCACCACGCTCAGCTAATTTTTGTGTTTTTAGTAGAGACGGGGTTTCACCATATTGACCAGGCTGGTCTCAAACTCCTGACTTCAGGCGATCTGCCCGCCTTGGCCTCCCAAAGTGCTGGGATTACAGGCGTGAGCCACTGCACCCGGCCTTGATGAGTTATTTTCTAGAAATATAATTTCACATTAAAAAGTACAGAAACATTACTAATAAATATTTATTACAGATCTCTCTCTAAAAATTAATACTTAGCATTCTTGATATGTATATGGAAAAAAGACAAATATAAATCCAAGGCTCAATTACCCATAAGTCATAGTGACTTTAGTATGAAGAGTTTAATTTATTCATTCATTTACCCACACAAAATGTCAGCTCAATTTTTTGTACTACTGAAGGGAAAAAAATATGAGACTGTACTCTAAGTGATGTGTATTTTATTTATTCATTACAAGATAATTTTGCTTGCAGTCCTCTTTATTATTATTATTATTATTATTTTGAGACGGAGTCTTGCTCTGTCGCCCAGGCTGGAGTGCAGTGGCCGGATCTCAGCTCACTGCAAGCTCCGCCTCCCGGGTTTACGCCATTCTCCTGCCTCAGCCTCCCAAGTAGCTGGGACTACAGGCGCCCGCCAACTCGCCCGGCTAGTTTTTTGTATTTTTTAGTAGAGACGGGGTTTCGCCGTGTTAGCTAGGTTGGTCTCGATCTCCTGACCTCGCGATCCACCCGTCTCGGCCTCCCAAAGTGCTGGGATTACAGGCTTGAGCCACCGCGCCCGGCCAGTCCTCTTTATTAGATTTTAGATTTTTTTTTTTTTTTTTGAGACAGGGTCTCACTTTATCACCCAGACTGGCGTGCAGTGGTGCGATCATAGCTCACTGCAGCCTCAACCTCCCAGGTTCATGAAATCCTCCTACCTCAGCCTCCTGAGTAGCTGGGACTACAGGGGCAAGCCACCATGCCTGGCTAACTTTTTGTAGAGATGGGGGTCTCACCATGTTGCCCAGACTGGTCTTGAACTCCTGGGCTCAAGTGATCTGCCCACTTCAGCCTCCCAAAGCACTGGGATTACAGGCGTAGGTCTGATCAATATCTATTATTATTAAAAAGAAAAATCATTACCTTTTAGAGATACAAACTGAAATGTGAAATAATATAATGTCTGGGATGTGCTTCAAATTAGTACAGGAAAGGAGAAAGTGAATTGAGAAAAACAAGATTGGCCGTTACTTGATAACTGTGGAATCTAGGTGATGGGTATAAAAGGCTCATTATACTATTGCATTTTTTAAAAAAATCTGTTTAAAATTTTCCATGGTAACAAAACATGTTTCTTAAACAGGTGAACAATCAAATATTTAACACAAAAGAATGAAACCTCAGAACTCTGATATCCCTGATGTTTGCCACACTTCTTTTCTTTGTAGCATGGACTAGTTTTTTCTTCTAGAACGCTTTAGAAAATATTTTTCCCCCTAAAATCACTATCTTTCTGAGAAAATATGTCTGATCCTTGATCTCCTGCCCCAGAGTTATATTTAGATTTTTCCAACAAGTTTTTTTCAGATCTAAAAAATGCCATGTGAGCAGCTAGACAGAAAACAGGCCCAAGTTCAAAGAACCCCAAAAGAGAAGTAGAGGGAAAAAACCACATAACTAAATATTTCACATTTTTGGCAATTTCTTTGGTCTTTCATCTTTGCCTTTTGTCATTTAAAAGTATTTCCTTTTAAACGCTAAAATTTCAATTGAATTTTTTTTTTTTTTTTTGAGACAGTTTCGCTCTTATTGCCCAGGCTGGTGTGCAATGGTGCAATCTCAGCTCACCGCAAACTCTGCCTCCCGCATTCAAGCAATTCTCCTGCCTCAGTCTCCCGAGTAGCTGGGATTACAGGCGTGTGCCACCATGCCCAGCTAATTTTGTGTATTTTTAGTAGAGACAGGGTTTCTCCATGTTGGTCAGGCTGGTCTCGAACTCTCGACCTCAGGCAATCTGCCTGCCTCAGCCTCCCAAAGTGCTGGGATTACAGGTGTGAGCCACTGCGCCTGGCCTAATTTTTAATTTCTTTTGGAGACAGAGTCTTGCTCTATCCCCCAGGCTGGAGTGCAATGGCGCCATCTCGGCTCACCACAACCTCTGCCTCCCGGGTTCAAGCGATTCTCATGCTTCAGCCTCCCAAGTAGCTGGGATTATAGGTGTTCGCTGCCATGTCTGGCTAATTTTTGTATTTTTAGTGGAGACAGGGTTTCACCATGTTGGCCAGGTTGGTCTTGAACTCCTGACCTCAGGTGATCCACCTGCCTCAGCCTCCTAAAGTGTTGGGATTATAGGTGTGAGCCACCGTGCCTGGCCTAAAATTCCAATTTAAAATATGAATATTCTTATTCTTAGCCTATGAGGCCACTGGCAAAGGAACTTAAGAAAATAGGCCAAAGCTAATAGAAATAAGGTTGTGGGAAAGGAACAGCGACAAAAATAGAAACGCTGTCTTTGGTGCTGGTTTAGAAATATACTCAGGTCCTGGTGCTCAAGAGCATTATTTACAAATCACTGGTCAAAGCAAGGGTGGTCGTGAGTTATGCTGAAGAATGCAGGACAACTTCTGTAAAGGATGCAGAATAGCAAAACATGCTAAGTCCTCTTATTTGGGTAAGGAGATCTCTAAGCTCATCAGTATTTTAGGTGATTAGAGGTAAAATTACAGAGTCCAACTAAAAGAATAAAAAATCAGCCTGGGCAACATGGTGAAACCTATCTTTACAAAAAAATTAGCGAGGTGTGGTGGTGTACACCTTTAGACCCAGCTCCCTGGGGAGGCTGAGGTGGGAGGATCGCTTGAGCTCAGGAGGTTGAGGCTGTAGTGAGCCATGATCACTCTAGCCTGGGTGACTGGGCAACAGAGCAAGACCCTGTCTAAAAAAAAAAAAGTTGGGCGTGGTAGTTCACACCTGTAATCCCAGCACTTTGGGAGGCTGAGGCAGGCGGATCACTTGAGGTCAGGAGTTCGAGACCAGCCTGGCCAATGTGGTGAACTCCCAACTCTACTAAAAATACAAAAATTAGCCGGGCATTGTTGCAGGTGCCTGTAATTCCAGCAACGTGGGAGGCTCAGGCAGGAGAATTGCTTGAACCTGGAAGGCAGAGGCTGCAGTGAGCCAAGACTGTACCACCCCATTCCAGCCTAGATGACAGAATGAGACTCCACCTCAAAACAAACAAACAAAAAACCAGAAAAAGAAAAAGACAAAAACTCAATGAAAAAATGATCAGGATTTATGAACAGGACAGTCACAACGAAGAAAAACTCTCATGGCTGATACACGTCTGAAAGTATGCTCATCTTTTCCATTAATCAGGAAAATACAACTTACAGAAGCAATGGATGAACCTTTTATGCATTCATCAGTCTTACCATCTCAAGCATGCGGCGGGGTGTGGGAAAACAGGCACTCTCATATAGGACAAGTGGGAATGACGGCAATCTGATGAGGCCTGGTAACACTGCGGATGTGCATGTTCTATGGTATTAACACATCTACCATCTACAAACATTCACACATACGTACAGAAATCAAGGGATGCCTATTCAGCACTTCCATGTAATATGGAAAAATTGAAACCACCTAAATGTCCTCCAATGGAGGAAGGAGTAAATAAGTGAGGTATAAAATGCTAAAGAGTAGTTAAAAGGAATCAACTTGATCTAGACAGCAGCATAGATGGATCTCAGAAACAATCACGAATGCAGAAGCAGGCTGCCGGAGATGCATAATATCATGCTATTTATGTAGCTTCAAAAAATACTAGCCAATAGTCCTAAAGATTGTTTTCTCTTTTTTCTTTTGAAAAGAGGGTCTTGCTCTGTCGCCCAGGCTGGAGTGCAGTGGTGTGATCACAGCTCACTGCAGCCTTGATCTTCTTGTCTCAAGTGATCCTCCCACTTCAGCCTCCCAAGTAGCTGGGACCACAGGTGTATGCCACCACGCTGTGCTAATTTTTTTATTTGTAAAGAGGGGGTCTCATTATGTTGCCCAGGCTTGTCTTGGACTCCTTGGTTCAAGCAATCCTCCCGCCTCGGCCTCCCAAAGTGCTGGGATTATAGGTGTGAGCCACTGTGCTTGGCCTAAGCTTGTTTATGAACATGTATGTATGTAAATATATTAAAATGGACTGGAATGGTGTCATAGCAAATTATAGTCTGCCTTCTAGGGGAGAGGAATAGAACTGCTGGTGAGAGGTGACTTTACCATTATCTAGAATAATATTCCTTATTATTATATCCTTTTTCCTTAAGTTTCCTGATACAGGAAAAGAAATTACTTCCTGGCACAGGGAAAAAGTTGGTAATTCTGGTGGCAATTATCTGATATGGGTGTTTATTATATTACTTTGTTCTTTTCAATATTCTGGAAAGTCTTCCTTACCCTGAAAACACAAAGGAAACTTTTGGAAGACACTTGGAGATACAATTTGGCTCCCGTTTTCATGTTGTCTACATTTTCATGTTATCTAGCTTTCAATTTCACGTCTCATCTCCCAATTTTAGCTCTTTAGTCCTCAGGGTAGGTTCAGTGCTTTCCATAGCAACAGTGGAGTGCTGGGTACCAGCTGGGGCTACAAGAAGCACTTAACAACTGAGATCATTATTATAGTATTTTCTCTAAAATTTTAAGAAATTCAGTAAGTGCTGCATGACTTTAAATACTACGGGCTGGGTGCGGTGGCTCACTCCTGTAATCCCAGCACATTGGGAGGCCGAGGCAGGTGGATCACGAGGTCAGGGGTTCGAGACCAGCTTGACCAACACGGTGAAACCTGTCTTTACTAAAAATTAAAAAATTAGCCGGGCACGGTAGTGCGCGCCTGTAATCCTAGCTACTCAGGAAGCTGAGGCAGGAAAATTACTTGAACCTGGGAGGCAGAGGTTGCAGTGAACCGAGATTACGCCATTGCACTCCAGCCTGGGCGACAGAGTGATACTCTGTCTCAAAAAAAAAAAAAAAAAAAAAAATGGTCAACTGGGTTTATTAGGCTCTTTATCTAAAAGGAAGAGTGCCTGATTTGGAAATACCACACTAAGCTCACGGCTATCTTCCTTTACCTGTGATGTGTCCATTGTGCTCCTTGAGTTCATGAGCTTTCACCCACTGGCTTCCGTTCTTCTTGTAGATGTGCACTTCGTGATTATTGGGACTGAGGGCAATCTCTGGAGACAGAATTCAAACAACAGTTAACACCTGAACTTGAAATTGTCACCAAAAAGGGGACACGTCACAGTTGTTTTAAAAGCAGACTGTAGTTAAGGAAAAGAAAAACTTTTGAAAAAGTAGTTCTCAAATTCACCTCTGAAGAATTTCTTTTATTTATTTATTTATTTATTTATTTATTTTTTTTTTTTTTACCTTTACTTGGGTCCTATATTTTATAATGCTTTACAGGAAAACTAAGATTAAAAATTCATTTTCCCAGAGACGTGTACAACTGTCAATTAATGATTCTAACCAGCGAAAAATAAACAATGTTACTATACCTAGCCAAAATAAATTTAGATCAGGGTAAAAACATTTGACAGTTTCATTCATCTGTGCAATATTATTAGAGCTAAATCTAAATTTCTGTTGGTCTTTTTGAAACGCTGACAATAGTTTATGGACTTCCATTACTGTTATCATGGACCCACGCTGGAACAACTAGTTTATATAAAAAAATGGATTCTGCTGATAAACTATACTGAACTTCTCCTTTACAATAAAGCCAATAATAGATCACAATACTTTGTTTTCAAGAGTAATTTCCTGAACTAATCCAAAATATAATACACAAAACGGACTTTTTAAAACTCATACAGGTTGCGCATCCGTAATCTGAAAAGCTGAAATCTGAAATGCTACCAAATCCAAAACTTTTTCAGTACCAACATGACACTCAAAAGGTCATGCTAAAACGCAATGCTCTCTGGAACATTTTGGATTTCTGATTTTCTTTTTCCTCCTTTTTGAGATGGAGTTTTGCTCTCGTTGCCCAGCTTGGAGTACAATGGCGCGATCTTGGCTCACTGCAACCTCCGCCTCCCAGGTTCAAGCGATTCTCCTGCCTCACCCTCCGAAGTAGCTGGGATTACAGGCATGTGCCACCACGCCCAACTAATTTTGTATTTTTAGTAGAGACAGGGTTTCTCCATGTTGGTCAGGCTGGTCTCAAACTCCTGAACTCAGGTAATCTGCCTGCCTCGGCCTCCCAAAGTGCTGGGATTACAGGTGTGAGCCACCGGGCTTGGCTGGATTTCACAATTCTGGTCCCAGGCATTTCAGATAAGGGATACTAGACCTATATTCATATATCATTTTTTACCCTTTCTAGTTAATCTTTTTTTTTTTAATTTAATTTTTATTTTTAGTAGAGACAGGGTCTCACTATGTTGCCTACGCTGGTCTTGAACTCCTGGCCTCAAGCAATTCTCCTGCCTTGGCCTCCCAAAGCACTAGGATTACAGGCATGAGCCAAGATGCCCAGCCCCTCCTTCTTTTTATTGGTTTCTTAAAATTAAAATTAGGATCTATGGGCTGGGCACGGTGGCTCACGCCTGTAATCCCAGCACTTTGGGAGGATGAGGCAGGCAGATCACCTGTGATCAGGAGTTCGCGACCAGCCTGGCCAACATGGGGAAACCCCGTCTGTACTAAAAATACAAAAATTAGCCGGGCCTGGTGGCACGCACCTCTAGTCCCAGCTACTCAGGAGGCTGAAGCAGGAGAATTGCTTGATCCCAGGAGGCAGAGGCTGCAGTGAGCTGAGATTGCATCACTGCACTCCAGCCTGGGTAACAGAGTGAGACCCTGTCTCAAAAAAAAAAAAAAAAAAAAAAAAAAAAAAAATTCAGACCTATGATCCAAACTTTAGGCCAGTCATTAATAGTCCCCACCTACACTCACTTTCCCACCCTCCTTAGGAAAGCGACATCTATCTGCTTTACAGATAAAACTGTGGAACTAGGTAAATATCTAGCTATAAAATCCTAAGGACTTAAGAGTGCTTTCTGGAAACTAGTTATATATTTCTCTAACTTTCTCACATTATATAGAGATTTCAAAAGCCAAGTCCAAATTTAAACCTGGAAAATGTTATAAATTTCAAATTCCCATGTCAAAAAAAATGTTGACTTAATATGCTGAATTTATCAAGTAGTTTAAATGAGGACAATGATAGCTTGCATCTGTATTAAAAATAATTGGAAATACTCCAAAAGCCTATTTTTAGATGGGAAAGTGGAAACAGAAGATACAGGAAAGCTGGCTAAGAAGCTCTGTGAGATGATTACAAAGCACATGCTCTAAATTCACTATCCTGCCAGGTTATATATATTCAAGTACCCAATACACAGGCTCTTTTTTTTTTTTTTTTTTTGTGAGATGGAGTCTTGCTCTGTCACCCAGGCTGGAGTACAGTGGCGCGATCTCGGCTCACTGCAAGTTCCGCCTCCAGGGTTCAGGCCATTCTCCTGCCTCAGCCTCCCGAGTAACTGGGACTACAGGCACCCGCCACCACACCTGGCTAATTTTTTGTATTTTTAGTGGAGATGGGGTTTCACCGTGTTAGCCAGGATGGTCTCGATCTCCTGACCTCATGATCCACCTGCCTTGGCCTCCCAAAGTGCTGGGATTACAGGTATGAGCTACCATGCCCGGCCCTGAAATGCTTTAAAAAGATGGTGAATCTAGGCCGGGCGCGGTGGCTCAAGCCTGTAATCCCAGCACTTTGGGAGGCCGAGACGGGCGGATCATGAGGTCAGGAGATCGAGACCATCCTGGCTAATACGGTGAAACCCCGTCTCTACTAAAAAAATACAAAAAACTAGCCGGGCGCGGTGGCGGGCGCCTATAGTCCCAGCTACTCGGGAGGCTGAGGCAGGAGAATGGCGGGAACCCGGGAGGCGGAGCTTGCAGTGAGCTGAGATCCGGCCACTGCACTCCAGACTCCAGCCTGGGCGACAGAGTGAGACTCTGTCTCAAAAAAAAAAAAAAAAAAAAAAAAAAAAAAGATGGTGAATCTACAGATTCAAAGCAATCTCTGTCAAAATCTCAGTTCACTTCTTAAAAGATATTAACAAGCTGATCCTAAAATTCATATGGAAATGCAAGCGACACAATAACCAAAATAATCTTGAAAATAACAAAGTTGGAACTTATACTTCTTGATTTCAAAACTTACTACCAACTGGGGCCGGGCACAGTGGCTTACACCTATAATCCCAGCACTTTGGGAGGCCGAGGCAGGAGGATCATGAGGTCAGGAGATCAAGACCATCCTGGGTAACACTGTGAAACCCCATCTCTACTAAAAACACACACAAAAAAATTAGCCGGGCGTGGTGGCAGGTGCCTATAGTACCAGCTACTTGGGAGGCTGAGGCAGGAGAATGGCATGAACCTGGGAGGTGGAGCTTGCAGTGAGCCAAAATTGCCCCACTGCACTCCAGCCTGGGCGACAGAGCAAGACTCCGTCTCAAAAAACAAAAAACAAAAAAAAACAGAACTTACTACCAAGCTACAGTAATCAAGACAGATTGGTCCTGAAATTAGGATAAACATAAAGAACAATGGAATAGAATTGGAAGTCCAGAAATAAACTCTCATATTTACAGTCAGTTGATTTTCAAAAAGGGTGCCAAGGCAATTAAATGGGGAGAGGATAGTTTTCAACAAAAGGTGCAGGAAAAACTTGATTATCTTGGCCGGCGTGGTGGCTCATGCCACTAAGTATATCCCAACACTTCTGGAGGCCGAGGCAGGTGGATTGCTTGAGGCCAGGAGTTCGAGGCCAGCCTGGGCGACATAGTGAAACCCTGTCTCTTCTGAAAATACAAAATTTAACCGGGTGTGGTGACACATGCATTAGGATGCTCAGACACGATAATCACTTGAACCTGGGAGGCAGAGGCTGCAGTAAGCTGAGGTTGCACCACTGCGCTCCAGCCTGGATGACAGAGCAAGACTCTGTCTCAATAAATAAATACAGAAAAAAAAAGAAGAAAAAAAAAACCATGAAAACTGGATATCTACATACGAAAGGAACCCTATCTTACAGGATACACAAAAATCAACTCAAAATGGATCAAAGTCCTACATAAAAGGACTAAAGCTTTAAGACTCTTAGAAGGAAACACAGGCATAGGCACACATTGTTGTGATCCTGGATTATGCAATGGTTTCTTTGATACAACAGCAGAAGTACAAACAACAAAAGAAAAATAAACGAAATTGGACCTTTTCTCTCCAATCCTGCTCTTTCTGAATTTTTATTATTTAATTATTATTATTATTTTTTTTTTGAGAAAGAGAGTCTTGTTCTGTCACCTAGGCTGGAGTGCAGTGGCATGAACATGGCTCACTGTAGCCGTGGACTTCCGGACTCAAGTGATCCTCCCACCTCAGCCTCCCATGTAGCTGGGGCCACAGGCACGTGCTACCACACCCAGCTAATTTTTATTTTTTGTAGAGACGAGGTTTCACTATCTCTCCCAGGCTGATCTCAAACTCCTAGACCCAAGCGATCCTCTCGCCTTGGCCTCCCAAAGTGCTGGAATTACAGAACCGTGCCTGGCAACTTATTCAAAATGAAAAACTTGTGCGTGTCAAAGAATACCTTCAAAGACGTGAAAGGACAACCCACAGAATGGGGGAAAATATTTGATAAGAGACTTGCAGCCAAAATATATAAAGAACTCTTATGACTCAACAATAAAAAGATAATCCTATTTAAAACTGGGCAGACATGTCGGAATAGACATTTCTCCAGAGACATACAAATAGCCAACAGGCATGTCAAACAATGTTCATCATTACTCATGAGGGAAATGCAAATCAAAACCACAATGAGATACTACTTTATACCCATTATGATGTCTGCAATAAAGACAGACAAGACTGAACACGGAGGCTCATGCCTGTAATCCCAGCATTTTGGGAGGCCGAGGCAGGCAGGTCATTTCAGGTCAGGAGTTCGAGACCAGCCTGGCCAACATGGTGAGACCCCATCTCTACTAAAAATAAAAAAATTAACCAGGAGTGGTGGCACATGCCTGTAATCCTAGCTACTCAGGAGGCTGCGGCAGGAAAATTGCTTGAACCCGGGAGGCAGAGTTTGCAGTGAGCTGAGATTGTGCCATTGTGAGACTCTGTCTCAAAAACAAAACAAAACAAAACAAACAAACAAAATATATATATATGTACACACACACACACTTTTTGTATTTTTCTTTGCAGAGACAGGGTTTCGCCATGTTGCTCAGGCTGGCCTTGAACTCTTGAGCTCAAGATATTTGCCTGCCTTGGCCCCCCAAAGTGCTAGGATTACAGGCATGAGCCACCGCACGCAGCCTCATCTTGTTATATTATCTGTCACTTTGCTTGCTGGACTGTGCCTACTTCTAAGAGCATTCTCCATCCCTTTCTAGTTTGCTGGAGCTAGAAAACGAGAAACTCACGCTGCTTATGAATAACACAGTAAATACTAGTTAATAAAGCTCTGAGTAGCTCAGGAGCAAACCGCTTGTCTCTGAAACAGCTTATTCTAGGTCCTAGTGCTGTGACTAAACCTGAACTTGGTATGTAACCTCTGCAAAGCCCTTCCTTCACTCTGGGTCTCAGTTTATCTATCTGCAAACCAAAGGACTGACTTAGTTCCCTTCTGAATATACATAATAGATGTATGTTCCTTGCACATGTGATACTGAGATATGTGAGCCCCAAATGTGTCTAAAGATGAAATGTACCAAAGGTACCAAAATACAAAAGCAAAGTTAAAATACTCACGAGTACGATCCCTGTTCCAGGCATGACAGGTGATTGGCTCTAGTAAAAACTGATGCAGTGACATTATTCTTAGTGTTTTCAAAGGAGAGAAAGCTGCAATGAACAACAACAAAAAGCATTTTGTACAGTAGGGAAAAGGCAAGTAACCAATGTTTAAGTTGTCTGAGGATCTTAAGATGTTCGGAAATACGCAAAACATTGTTCTCCCATTAAAAAATAATCTGGCCAGGCGCAGTGGCTCACGCTTGTAATCCCAGCACTTTGGGAGGCCAAGGCTGGTGGATCACGAGGTCAGGAGTTCAAGACCAGCCTGGCCGACCTGGTGAAACCCTGTCTCTAGTAAAAATATAAAATTAGCTGGGCGTGGTGGCACACACCTGTAGTTCTAGCTACTAGGGAGGCTGAGGCAGGAGAATTGCTTGCACCCAGGAGGCAGAGGCTGCAGTGAGCCGAGATCATACCACTGCACTCCAGCCTGGGCAACAGAGCGAGATTCTGTCTCAAGGAAAGAGAAAAAAAAAAAAGGCCGGGCGTGGTGGTCAGGAGATTGAGACCATCCTGGCTAACACGGTGAAACCCTGTCTCTACTAAAAATGCAAAAAATTAGCCAGGTGTGGTGGCAGGTACCTGTGGTCCCAGCTACTCGGGAGGCCGAGGCAGGAGAATGGCGAACCTGGAAAGCAGAGCTTGCAGTGAGCCAAGATCACGCCACTGCACTCCAGCCTGGGTGACTGAGCGAGACTCCGTCTCAAAAAAAAAAAAAAAAAATTCTGTCTCATTGTCGAAACTTAACCATCTGAATAAATCTAGCATTGTAACAACTAATGTGTAATTTATTCTGTTAAGGGTCATCAATGGACTCTTATACCATGCGTACAGGATAATCCTAGTCTCAAATTATTATCCCACAGATTGCTTACTAACTACAAAGAGAAAAAGATGCTTTTACATTGAAGAAATCTGGCAATCACCACGTGATCAAACTCAGTATTATAAATAGTGGATCAATCTAACCGGATGGGCCTCCTGATGGTAGTCCACACGAAGTACATCATCACTTATAAATAGTGACTTAACTTACCATCCAAATCAGAACACTTCTGAGAGCAAAAATAAACAATGATTATGCCGACACAACAGGTCACAGGGCTATCCTGGAGAAACCTGGGAATATGGTCAACCTACCAGTGAAGTCTTTATGCCAAACATATTTACTCTAAACCCAATCAAGATTCAGACCTAATTTTCAGTTTACAAGAAATAAAGGGTAAAGGAACTAGTCAAACAATACAAGGAGGAAATAAACAGTTAAAGCCAGGGTGTGTGCCATTCTATAGAATAACTGGCCTGGACTATTCCAAAAAGGCAATATGGAGGCAGGGCGCGAACTGTTCTAGAGAGCTATGAAAACCAAATTTGATAAGTGAAAGTTGATTATAATCTATTTCTTTCTTTTTTGTTTTTTGAAACAGAGTCTCACTCTGTTGCCCAGACTGGAGTATAGTGGCACCATCTCAGCTCACTGCAACCGCCACTTCCTGGGCTCAGGTGATCCTCCTGATTCAGCCTCCTGAGTAGCTGGGATCACAGGTGTGCACCACCAGGTCTGGCTAATTTTTCTATTTTTTGTAGAGACGGACTTTCACCATGTTGGCCAGGCTGGTCTTGAACTCCTGGCCTCAAGGGATCCACCCTCCTCAGCCTTCCAAAGTGCTGAGATTACAGGTGTGAGCCACCATGCCTGGCCCATAATCTACATTTTAAATTGGGCAGAAAAGATGTATTTTGTACAATAGGGAAAATTACAATTTAAACTAGATATTACATATGGAATTATTTTCATTTTCTTAGGTAAGATAACGGTATTGACATTAGGTAGGAGAATGTCCTAGCTCTTAGGAGACAAAGATAATCATGAAGTGTTCAGGGATGAAGTATCATGATGGCTTCTGTAACTTCTTTTCTTTTTGTGGGGATGGCAGGGGAGACAGGGTCTTGCTCTCTCACCCAGGTTTAGAGGGCAGTGGTGCAATCTACGCTTACTGCAGCCTCCGTCTTCTGGGCTTAAGTGATCCTCCCACCTCAGCCTCCTGAGTAGCTGTGGATACGAGCATGCACCGCCAAGCTCAGGTAATTTTTGTAGAAATAGGGTTTCACCATGTTGTTCAGGCTGCTCTGCCTGTCAAGTGATCCACCTGCCTCAGCCTCCCAAAGTGCTGGGATTACAGGTATGAGCCACCATGCGCAGCCACTGTAACTTATTTTCAACAGTTCAGGACAGAAAATATATAGAATGTGAATGTGGCAAAATGCTAACTGGTGAATCTAGGCAAAGAGTATGTAGGTGTTTGTGATAATACTTTTTAAACTTTTAATTGTAACTAAATGAAAAGCAGGAACCTGCAAAACATTAAATTAAAAATTCCCTATTTTATAGGTAACCAAATCTAGATACACTTGAAGAAGCAACCATTACCTGAAATGGCAACATTTTTCAAAAAGCAGCCAGGCTTCCTCTACCCCCAACTTTATCATTTCCAGGAGGCACCCTCACTATAAACTCAAGTTTCAACACACGTAAGTATATGTCATGTTAACCCAGGGTGGAGGCTGAATGTGAGACATGAATTCTGATGCAAGCAGGAAATGAATGGAAGGGTCACTAGAAGGTTGTAAAGTGAACAATGAAAGTTCAGCTGACAAAGCAGAAATCAGTCAGTTAGAAAGCGAAAATAGCACCTCTGCTAACTGGAAAGGAACCCAGGCGAGGTGTGGTGGCTCAAGCCTGTAATCCCAGCACTTTGGGAGGCCAAGGCGGGTGGATCACCTGAGGTCAGGAGTTCCAGACCAGCCTGGCGAACATGGCGAAACCGTTTCTACTAAAAATACAAAAATGAGCTGGGCATGGTGGCAGGCACCTGTAATTCCAGCTACTCAGGAGGCTGAGGCACAAGAATCTCTTGAATATGGGAGGTGGAGGTTGCAGTGAGCCAAGATGGTGCCACAGCACTGTAGCCTGGGTAACAGAGGGCGACTCTGTATCCAAAAAAAAAAAAAAAAAAGGAGGGTGGAACCCAAAGGTAAGTGCAACTTTAAATAAAAAACATCCAATATCTTGAACTGGCAGAGAAATGCTAGTATTTCATATTCTATTCTAAGAGTGAAGATAAAGTCATTACTTTCTTCTTTTATACAGTCTAGAAAGCAAACTACAACTCACAAAGAAAAAGCTTAGGAATTGGCAATTTAAAAAAAGTTTTAAATGAATTCAAATGAGAATGTTTAATTTTTTTTTAAAAGAACTTCCAGATACTCACTGCATGCTTCTCTCTTTATCTCTGATATCAGATGCTCACTCCAAATTGTTCCATCACAACAGATTTTAGTTACAGCTACTCAAAATAACACGCTGTCATAAAATAACTCCTTAATTAAAAGTGCTTTAGTTCAAAAGCCACATTGGATAAGCTTATTTGTTAACTAAAAATAAAATTGGTCTGCAAATCAGTAATTTGATGCGAATATCTGCGTGCCATTAAAAGTACATGTTTCACGTCCAGTTGAAAAGTACAGCTGCAGACAAAAGGCTTTCTCAAGTTCAACTCAGTTTTATAAGCAATGTAGCAAAGACTTCAAAAGAGGTGGCCATTTACACAACAGTGTAATTACTTCTAAAATTTCTAATTTTGCCGTATCATTCAAGTTCCATATTTGGACATACACTCAAGACCTGTACTTCTTTTATAATCAGGTGGCTATTTTAAGTCTGTAGGCCAAGACAACGCTCATGTTTGTCAAATTTAGAATGCACCTAGCAAACACAGCTTGCATTCATGAAACCCAGTGAATGCAGAAGAAATTCCTAATAGCCTGAATTATGTACCAAGAAAGGGTACCTTCTGTCACAGGGTGATAATTATAATTTCTAAACTATGGTTAATGTTTGAGTGAAATCTGAAAAGTTTTGTCTTAATAGAGCTAGACAGGGAGAAAAGGGGACAAATAAAAATGTCAGGAACTCCTCCTCCCTTTTCTTTTTTATCTTTTCTTTTCTTTTTTTTTTTTTTCTTGAGACAGAGTCTCTGTCACCCAGGTTGGAGTACAGTGGCATGATTTCGGCTCGTTGCAAGCTCCACCTCCCGGGTTCACACCATTCTCCTGCCTCAGCCTCCCGAGTAGCTGGGACTACAGGTGCCTGCCACCACGCCTGGCTAATTTTTTTGTATTTTCAGTAGAGACGGGGTTTCACAGTGTTAGCCAGGATGGTCTTGATCTCCTGACCTCGTGATCCGCCCGTCTCAGCCTCCCAAAGTGCTGGGATTACAGGCGTGAGCCACCGCGCCCGGCCCCCTCATCCCTTTTCTTTATCTATCACACTGAATACAGAGTCATTCTGATGTATGGCTAGCCATGGGCTCTGAAGCCGAGGCTGGATTTGAACCCTGGCTTTTGACACACACTAGCTATGAGACCCTGGGCAAGTCACTTGACATGTCTAAATATCATTTTTTTCTTCTGTAAAGTGGATATACCACTGACATCACAAGGAGAATTAAATGAGACAACATGTGAAAGCAAGTAGTACAGAGCGTAGCCTGAAAATACATGCCAGTAGGTTCCCTTTCTTCCTTTGACCCAAGGCTTTTTTTTTTTTTTTTTTTTTTTAGATGGAGTTTTGCTCTTGTTGCACAGGCTGGAGTGAAATGGCGCGATCTCAGCTCACCGCAACCTCTGTCTCCCGGGTTCAAGTGATTCTCCAGCCTCAGCCTCCCAAGTAGCTGGGATTACAGGTGCGTGCCACCATGCCTGGCTAATTTTGTATTTTTAGTAAAGACGGGTTTCTCCATGTTGGTCAGGCTGGTCTTAAACTCCTGACCTCAGGTGATCCACCCGCCTCAGCCTCCCAAAGAGTTGGGATTACAGGCGTAAGCCACTGCGCCTGGCCAACCCAAGGCTTTTAAACCAACCATAGAACCCACCAGTTAGTTTCCTCCAGCTTGGAAACGTTGACATATGCTATAAATTCTTGGCCCTACTCCTTTGGAGCTTGAAAGTATTCACACAAGTGGGAATTTCCATCCCCTATTTAGGGTCAGTTTTTAAGACTGTGATTCACCTAGTTCCTAATCACTCTCATTACCCAATCTAGCAACATCAAGTACTCCAACAAGGTCACCACACCCTCCTCAACGTTCAGACAGGCCATTTTAAACTTCTTTATGTAGGATTTGTTTCAGCATTGGATGAGACAATTAGATCAAAGTATTACCACTCCCCATCCAAAATAGGAGTTTTCCAAAATGGTCCCTTCCTTTAACTGTGATTAACAGATGTACTCCAGAAGATCTCCGAATACTTTGTGGGAGAAAATAGCCATATAAGCTGGGTGTGGTGTCTCACACCCCAAATCCCAGCAGTTTGGGAGGTCGAGGTGGGAGGATAGCTTGAGCTCAGGAGCTCCAGACCAGCTTGGGCCACATATGGAGTCTTTACAAAAAATACAAAAAGAAAAAAAAAAAAAAATCAGCCAAGCGCAGTGGCTCATGCCTGTAGTCCCAGCTACTCCGGAGGCTGAGGCAGGAGAATCGCTTCAACTCAGGAGGTGGAGGTTGCAGTGAGCCGAGATCACACCACCACACTCCAGCCTGGGTGACAGAGTGAGGCTCTATCTCCAAAAATAAATAAATAAAAATAAATGAAAATTAGCCCAGCGTGGTGGCACATGCCTGTAGTCTCAGCTACTCAGGAGGCTGAGGTGGGAGGATCTCTTAAGCCCAGGAGGTCGAGGCTGCAGGACACACACAAAAAAGGAAACAACAGCCACACAGTTACCCACTCCCTAACAGGACAAAAACACCTTCCTGACTGATGCCCCTCCTTTGTTTTTAGATACCTGAAAACCCAGGCCCTATGTGAAACCGAAAGATTAGATAAAATTGAGAAGAGAGGGCAGAACTAAGATAATCTCGGCAATTTAAGCTATGAGTTGACATAGACAGAAGGTTCCAAAGCTGCAAAACAGATGGCTTTATAATCAAAGATTCTAAGCTATAAATGATTAAGTGCCTATCATGTTCCCAGCAGCGTTCTAAATACCGGGATGGGGCCAGAAACATAAATAAGGCTGACACCATTCTGGTCTTCAAGTCTGGAGGGTTGGTGTTTGGGGAGAGTGGAGGAGGTAGAAAAGGAAAGGAAGACGGACATGCATAGAATGCCCAGAAGCAGTCATAATAGCTAATATTTATTGATTAGCTATATATACTCTGGGCCAGGAACTATTCTAAGCAATTTACGCAAATAAGCTCATTTGATCCTTAGCAAAACGGTAAGAATCTTTTTATTGCAGATGAGGAAACAGGCACAGAGAAGCATCTTCCCAGGATCACCCAGCAAAAGTGGCGGTGCCAGGATTGGCATAAAAGATTCCAACAAGCGAATAAGAGCGCCGAGAAGGGAGAAATTTTGACTTGGGGGAAGGCGGTGCTCATGCAGGGGAATCTTAAAGAACTCGGGAGAAGGTTTTTCTCGAGATCGGGAAGGTTCCCCAATAACTGAAGGATTGAGGGCTGCCCTAGAGAGCAGGCAAACATCCTATGGGCGCCTATTGTATGCAGGGATCGACTCTAGGCGCTAAAGAGATGAAAAGTCCCGCAGATCGCTCGATTAGGGGAGATCCTTCTGCTTGACACAATTTTAAAGACAGTGACAAATGCCCCCAGCAGAGATGCAAGTAGGACCCTGGGGGAGAAGAAGGGGCCGTTAATTCGGTCATCGGAGGAGGCTAGGAGCTCGAACATCCTGAGAGAAGCTCCAGGGGATCCACAGAGAAAGGGGATCCCCGCCCCCTCAGGAGGCCCGGGCCGGGAGACCCGGCCGCGCCTCAGCCTCGGGGCCCCGCGGCCTAAGACCCCGTCTCACTGCCCCCGCAGTTCCAAGTCCGGCGCCAGGCCTGGACAAGAGAGGCTGATAGGTTGAGACGCTCGCCCCTGCTGGCCGTTACCTGGGATCGGGGGAGTCCGGACGAGCTCGGAGCGGAGGATTCGCGGACTCTGGGCAGTCGACGCGAACAGGCTCCGGCGGGCGCGGGCGGAGGACGGAAGCCCAGAGGGAGCGGCTGACAGATCCCGGAAGTGGCCACAACGCCTGCGCGTTGCGGCCGCGCGGGCCGTCCGCACATGCGCACAACTCGGGCGTGCAGTCCGGGGCTAGGCAGTCTGTGGAGCAGGAGGTTACGCTGTCCGATCGACTTGGTACCGGTGGCGGCCCTTCAGAGGAAATGCGGCCCCACGGAACCCCTGGCAAGTGCTGGCGAAGCGGCATGGTCATCTCACTCCGTTCCTCAACTAATTTCCTCACAATCGCGAGCCGAAGTGTGGCGCCTTGGCAGTTTCGCAAGTTCTTTTGTCAGGAGATGAGTGACTGAGGATTGGGGGTCTTTGGAGCTCTTGGACCTGACGAACGATTAAGTTTTTCTCCCTTCAGAGAGCCAAGGTCAGAGCCAGTCGACCTCAGCGCTGCTCCCTGCAGGGAGCCTCCGCCCCCGCGGTGATCCCTCTATGGAAAACCCCGGAAGCCCCCCGGGAACATTCTCGACCCTTCCTGGGGCAGAATCACTTGTTCCCTACTGCCAAGATGGCGCCTCAGGGAAAAAGGGTTGGGGGAACTTGGCAAGGCCCCCAATTCACAGAGGACAGAGCCTGTGCCGCAGATGCAGCTTCTGAGAAATGCCCTGATCCCCACCTGCACCCAGGCTGCTGCCCTTGAACCCGTAGAAATTCTGGAGCAGCCCCAGCCCCTCAGATGGGGCTACTCGAGAGCTTTTCTTTTTTCTTTCTTTTTCTCTTTTTTTAGACAGGTTCTCGATCTGTAGCCCAGGCTGGAGTGCAGTGGCGCGATCATAGCTCACTGCAGCCTGGAACTCCTGGGCTCAAGCGATCCTCCCGCCTCAGCACCCCCATGTAGCTGGGACTACAAGTGCACCACCACGCCTGGCTAATTTTTATTTTATTTTTTGGTAGAGACACAGTCTTGCTGTGTTGCTCAGGTTGGTCTTGAACTCCTGGGCTCAAGCTGTCCTTCCTCTTTTTTTTTGAGACGGAGTCTCGCTCTGTCGCCCAGGCTGGAGTGCAGTGGCCAGATCTCAGCTCACTGCTAGCTCCGCCTCCCGGGTTTACGCCATTCTCCTGCCTCAGCCTCCCGAGTAGCTGGGACTACAGGCGCCTGCCACTACGCCCGGCTAGTTTTTTGTATTTTTTTAGTAGAGACAGGGTTTCACTGTGTTAGCCAGGACGGTCTCGATCTCCTATGTGATCCGCCCGTCTCGTCCTCCCACAGTGCTGGGATTACAGGCGTGAGCCACCGCGCCCGGCCGTTGTCCTTCCTCTTTGGCCTCTCAAAGCCCTGGGATTACAAGTGTGAGCCACTGTGTCTGGCTAATTTTTGTATTTTTTGTAGAGATGAGGTTTTCCTATGTTGTCCAGGCTGGTCTTGAGCCCCTGGGCTCAAGCAGTCCTCCAGCCTCTGCTTCCCAAAGCGCTGAGTGTGAGCCCACCCGTGCCAGGCCAACCAAGGGCTTCTCTCCTTCCCTTTGGTATTTACAAGTTTTATCCCAATGCTTGGTTGTAAGGTGAGGTTTACGTAGGTGTACTTGTCAAACTCTCAATTTCAGACCGCTTTGTTCTTTTTGAGACGGAGTGTTGCTCTGTCGCCCAGGCTGGAGTGCAGTGGCGCCATCTCGGCTCACTGTAACCTCTGCCTCCCGGGTTCAAGCGATTCTCCTACCTTAACCTCCCGAGTAGCTGGGAGTACAGCCGCGCGCCACCATGCCCGGCGAATTTTTGTATTTTTAGTAGAGACGGGGTTTCACAATGTTGGCCACGGTGGTGTCGAACTCCTGATGACTTCAGGTGATCCCGCCTGCCTCAGCCTCCCAAAGTGCTAGGATTACAGGCGTGAGCCACCGTGCCCCACCAGACCCGCTATGCTCTTTGGAGTTAGTGCAGAGGTCCCCAACCTCCTGGCGGCTGACGGGTACTGGTCTGTTGCCTTTTAGGAACCCATTGGCACATGAGGTGAGCAAGACGAGCCAACGAAGTGTCATCTGTATTTACAGCCGCTCCCCATCTCTCGCATTACCGCCTGAGCTCTGCCTCCTGTTGCATCAGTGGGGGCATTAGATTCTCATAGGAAAGTGAACCCTATTGTGAACTGCATATGTGAGGGATCTAGGTTGCATGCTCGTATAAGAATCTAATGCCTGATGGTCTAAAACCATCCCACCCCTCTCTCCCTGCCCCTGCCGTCTAGTCTGTGGAAAAATTGTCTTCCATGAAACTGATCCCTGGTGCCAAAAAGATTGGGGACCACTGAGTTAGTGAATCCAGCTGTTCATGGAGCACCTCTGCACTGAAAGTCACTGATTTAAACTCTGCCCCATGGTTACAAAGTCTTTGGTCATAGGGTAATCGAGCAGATGGAGCATAAAGACCATTGTAAATTCATTACGGTCTCCAAGAGACAGCTTGGGAAAGGGAGGACAGCAGTTGTGGAAAGCAGGGTTTCTTGTGTGTCTGCAAGTTACATGAATCAATTTCCAAGTATGTAGAGGAGTTTATGAAGATCCCACCTCTTTACAAGGAACGCATACTGCTTTGATGGAATTTATAATCTGAATAGACGAGAGTGACAAATGCAAATTAATACCAGACTTTATGATAAGTGACAAGAAATGTTAGCCCCAGAAAAATAACAGACATTTACTCTTAGTCACTGGTTCTGATTTGGAATAGTATTTTGCAGTTTAGCCTAACCAAAGCTTACCTTTTGATGCATTTCACTTTTTTTTTTTTTTTTTTTTTTTTTTGAGATGGAGTCTTGCTTTATCACCCAGGCTGGAATGCAATGGGGTGATCTCAGCTCACTGCAACCTCTGCCTCCCAGCTTCAAGCGATTCTCCTGCCTCTGGCTCCTGAGTAGCTGGGATTACAGGCGCACGCCACCACACCCAGCTAATTTTTGATTTTTAGTAGAGACAATGTTTCACCATGTTGGTCAGGCTGGTCTTGAACTCCTGACCTCGTGATCCATCCGCCTCGGCCTCCCAAAGTGCTGGGATTACAGGGGTGAGCCACCACACCCGGCCCACTTGATATTTTATGAGTCATTCCAAATGGTAGAATCTCAGCTCTAAGCGGGGCTCTTAAAGTTAAACCACCTATTCTGTAACTGAAGAAAAAGGACCAGCGTATTTTGACACTTGAGGGTTTTTTTTGTTTTGTTTTGTTTTGTTTTGAGACGATGTCTTGCTCTGTCGCCCAGGCTGGAGTGCAGTGGCGTGATCTCAGCTCACTGCAACCTCCACTTCCCTGGTTCAAGCGGTTCTCATGCCTCAGCCTCCGGAGTAGCTGGGCTTACAGGCGTGCGCCACCACACCTAGCTAATTACTGTATTTTTAGTAAAGATGGGATTTTGCCATGTTGGCCAGGCTGATTTTGAACTCTCGGCCTCAAGTGATCCACACACCTTTGGCCTCCCAAAGTGCTGGGACTACAAGCATGAGCCATCACACCTGGCCTGAAACCTGAAGGTTCTGATACAAGGAAGGGTTGCGGGACTGGCCACCTGCTCTGGCCTTACCTGTTATACCATCATGCCCTGCTATAAAAGCCAACCATCAGGGTTCTAAGGAGGGTGAGTGAGTTTTAGTGTTTATTTTTAAGGCATGTGTGATGTAGTATCCAAAATGCAGACTCAACCTTTTAAAAAATTAGTATCATGGGTGAGGGGCGGCTGTCTGGGTGGCTTGTGAGTAAAAGGATTTGCCAAGACAGTTGTAGACAAAGGCAGATTTGTTAGAGAAAGTAGGAAGATACGAGAAGGCAACAGGCAGAATCAGCAGAAGAGCAGCCGACTGCAAAGAAAGGCTTGCTGGGGATTTTTATGGAATAGTGTTTATGCTGTAATCGTTGGGCGCAGGAAGATTGTGAGTTATTTGCAGAAGAGGGCTGTGTGTCTGGACCATGAAGAATGGCAGACTTGTAGTTTACCTGCTTCTTCTTTGCTTTCCCCTGCTCCCACCATCCTGACTCTTTTTCCCTAATTAGACTTCACAATTAGTGCCAGGGAAGGTGGTACTTAGAAGTGGGCAATGGAAGGGAGGGAGGGGTTGGCCACTACTGTGGGTGATTTTGTTTGCTTTGCCGATTGGATTGGAATTGAAATTGAGTTGAATTAGAATTTGGTCAAGATTCAAGTCATCAAATATTTAATAAATACTCACCAAGTGCCAAGTATTGTGTTAATGAGTAGAGTAAGATCCTTCTGTTCTCAAATAATTTAGAGGTTAGGATATGACCAGTCCACAAATTATTTTATCCTATTTTATAGACCGGGGATGCTGCTAAAATAATTTTAAATACGAGGAAATGCACAATACCTTGAACCTGGAAGGTCCTGGTTAACATTCCTTGAATGGAAGTGAGAATGAATGAAGGCGAACAATCTGGATGTCAAAGGACACAGAGGTTACTGCTAGTTGAGAATGGAAGGTGGGGCTTATATAGACACGTCAGGAACATAATCCATCATAGTTTAGGAAGGTTACATGTTTGTAAAGGCGTAAGGATTTCCTTTTCAGGAGAGCTTGATTTAATAACTGGAATGTGGAGTTGGAGAGTCAGAAGATTGTTTTTTGCTTGTGCCAACAGCTGAAACGGTGAACAATTACTGCAGATCTGCCAATAGTGTCTGCCATCTAGTCACCAAAAAGACTGTTGGAAATACTGAATCAATGCCAATAAAAGCTATAAACAAAAGGACCAAACTATTAATGCGTATTCTGTGTTACTAGTTAACAATCATCCTTATGCTTTAGATATTGTCCTAATTGCTGGGCATGGTCCCAGTGGGGAAGGCTTCCTATGGAAAGGATTCTGTACAGTTCAATACAGGTGAACTGAAAAATGCATGTGATTTTTTCCACTGTTCACTCAGCTCATTTCCATAGGACAGAGATGGGAACAGTCACGGGATATCTAGGGGCATAGGGTAGTCTCAGGTGGTATGTATAAATAGCATACTATCACAAATACCATACTTGTAAGACAAGCACACAAGCATACTTGGGAATTCCCTGTATTACTTACCTAATTTGATAAATGAAATCTGTAATCCACGAACATGTAAATCTCCTCGAGGCCAGAGCCACTTAGACATTTTGTTTCCGACACATTTTTCCATGTTATGCAAAGCTTAGATTATTTTAATAAAAGGTGGTTTCATTCTGGAGCCATCTAGCACCCTCATCCACCAGTCATTTCGTTAGCATAGAGAGAGACACTTACCACTCCAGAGATTCCAAAGGTCTTAAAAGCTCCTGTGTGAGGAACTGGGAGCTAAGACCAAATATTATAACAAAAGATGTTTCAGTTACTGATGGACAAGTACGAGGTGTGTGGGAAGGGGCACAGAGCTTCCATATCCTCTCTGGGCGCACCACCCTCCCAGCACCACCACGTGTTCTCTAACCCAGATGCTCTCCAGACCTCATCATTTAAGGTTTTTATGGATGTTCTATAACGTAGGCATGATGATTAAATCACTGGCCATTGGTAATTGAAATCTCCAGCTCCTCTCATCCCTGGAGGTTGAGGGGTGGGACTGAAAATTCCTACCCTCTAATCACAGGGCACAGGGTTGGTTCCTCAGGCAATTAGTTTCATTCTGGAGCCATCTAGCACCGTCATCCACCCGTGGTCTCATTAGCATACAAAAAGACACCAGAGATTCCAAGGGGCTTAAAATCTCCTATGTGAGGAACTGGGATCTAAAACCAAATATTTATAACAAAAGATGTTAGGCTGGGCACGGTGGTTCACACCTGTAATCCCGGCAATTTGGGAGGTTGAGGTGGGTGGATCACCTGAGGTTAGGCATTCAAGACTAGCCTGGCTGACATGGCAAAACCCTGTCTCTACTAAAAATACAAACATTAGCCTGGCGTGGTAGCAGGCACCTGTAATCCCAGCTACACAGGAAGCTGAGGCAGGAAAATCACTTGAACCCGGGAGGCGGAGGTTGCAGTGAGCCGAGATCACCCCACTGCGCTCCAGCCAGGGGATACAGCAAGACTGTCTCAAAAAAAAAAAAAAAAAAGAAAGATGTTCCTATCACCCCTATTATACAGGATAGTATAACAATTTTAAAAGCTCTATGTCAGAAACCAAATATATATATATATATGTGTGTGTGTGTGTGTGTATATATATATTTATTTATTTATTTATTTTGAGATGGAGTCTCACTCTGTTGCCCAGGCTAGAGTGCAGTGGCGCGATCTCGGCTCACTGCAACCTCCACCTCCCAGGTTCAAGCAATTCTCCTGTCTCAGCCTCCCAAGTAGCTGGGACTATAGGCGTGTGCCATCATGCCTGGCTAATTTTTTGTATTTTTAGAAGAGATGGGGTTTCTCCCTGTCGGCCAGGATGGTCTTGAATGCCTGACCTCAAGTGATCCACCTTGGCCTCCCAAAGTGCTGGGATTACAGGCGTGAGCCACTGTGCCCGACCTATATTTCTTAGTATGTCATGCTTGGATCATTTTATGTGTCAACTTGACTAGGCCGCAGGGTGCCCAGATATTTGGTCAAACATGATTCTGGGTGTTTCTGTGAGTATGCTTTGGGGTGAGGTTGACGTTTAAATCAGTAGACTGAATAAAGCAGATTGGCCTCCCTAATGTGGGTGGGCCTCATCTAATCAGTTGAAGGCTTGAATAGAACAAAAGTCTTACCCTCTCCTGAGTAAGAGAATATTCTCCTTCCTGATGTCATTTTTTTTTTTTTCCTCAATCCTGGAGCCAATCCAAGATCAATTGCTGCACTTAATTCTTTTTAGTCTAATCTGGAAGTTCCTCACCTCAGTCTTTTTTTTTTTTTTTTCCAGAGATGAGGTCTTGCTGTGTTGCCCAGGGTGGAGTGCAGTGGCTATTCACAGGTGTGGTCATAGCTACTATAGCCTCAAACCCCTGGGCTCAGGTGAGCCTTTTGAACTAGAACATTGGCCTTTTCTGGTTCTGCAGAAGCTTCCAACCTTCAGATTTGAACTGGGACACTGGCTTTGCAGATTTTGATCTTGCCAACCTTCATAATTGCGTGAGTCAATTTTCCATGTCTCTATATCTCTATATAATATCTCCTATTCTGTTTCTCTAGAGAACCCTGACTAGTGTAACAGGTATTTCCCAAGACTCCCCATCTTTGGAGGGCCCCAGACCCCTGAAAGGCTGTCAGAAGTACTGCTTAGGGCCGGGTGCAGTGGCTCACACCTGTAATCTCAGCACTTTGGGAGGCCGAGGCAGGTGGATTACCTGAGGTCAGGAGTTTGAGACCAGCCTGGCCAACATGATGAAACCCTGTATCTACTGAAAATACAAAAATTAGCTGGGCGTCGTGGCGCACGCCTGTAATCCCAGCTACTCCAGAGGCTAAGGCAGGAGAATCTCTTGAACCCGGGAAGTGGAGGTTGCAGTGAGCTGAGATGGCGCCACTGCACTCCAGCCTGGGTGACAGAGCGAGACTCCTTCTCAAAAAAAAAAAGAAAAAAGAAAAAAAGTACTGCTTAGGCTCTCAGCCACCTGTTCTGGAATCAGCAAGTAGCCCTTGGGGTAAAACAGTCCTACTGATGGGCTCAGTCTCTTACGTACTCTGTTCTCTTGGACATTGACCTGGTAGGTATTTACTGTCTCATTAGTGCTCGCTTATCTTTGAGTAGATATTTTGTATATTTTGTCTACTTTTCTAATGATCACTAATGGGAGGGTTGTCTGTTGCCCCATGCTCCATTACCAGAATCATTTGGCAAGTAGCCATTTAAAAGAAGAATCCCATTTGTCCATTTCAGTTTGCTAAATCTTATTGCATTTAATTATCTATCTTTAACTCATTATTATGTTGTTGTTTACTGTACATGTTAGTTGCAGGTTGGGGAGAATATCTAATTCTCATTCAATAGAGTGCATATCATTGTGTACTATTGCAAACATAATCACCATGGAGTTCATTAAGTGTTAAATAATTAGATAATTCATGTTTAAATGTCTATATTATGCAGAAATGTTTGGAGAATTGTTTTATAGATGTTTAAGAGGGTTTTAGTGATATTTGGAGAAAGTGGAGTTTCTGGACAGGCTGGGAATACATTCCTATTTTCTCATTTAAAATAACTTCATATAGGCTTATTTGATCTGAGAATTGTTTTCAGGAATGAATTAACCTGGGAGGATCATAGTTCTAAATGTAGCATACAGCGTACCTCTGTTTTGCATGCTTATATCACAAATATATTTGTAGGCTTCTTACCATATCACACTCCCCAGGAAGATGTTGACAAAAGCCTCATAATCCCCCACCTGGAGAGAAGTTAACCAATAGAAGAGTGTCTCTAGGAGGAAATGTAAAGTGGTAGAAAATCGCAAGTCTAATGGTTGTTTTTATAGGAACCCTAAATGAAATAGCTGGTTTGCTCATGAGTGTAACCATTCTTGCTTGATTCTTACTTCTGCACCTGAACTGTAAGTGCGAGTGAGCCTAAGAATATTGGCCCATCCACATCTGCCCTCTAAGTGATCTCACAGGCTCTTGGCTTCAGCCACCACCCATAGGCTGCCAACCCGCAGATCTGTGTCTCAGTTTGTTCCTGACCCCTATTAATTCTTACTGCTCCTGAGAGTCTCCACCTGGTGTCTCATCACCTCCCACCTCAGTTCAATCCATGTCAAACCTGGTGTTTCCCTCTGCTCCCCACCTCAGATTCTGCTCTCCTCTACCTCTCAGTCCGAGGTATCATCATCCACCACAGATTGATTAATGGCCCCCAGAAAGTTAGTTACCAAGTCATAGCACCTCCACCTCCTATGTATTCCTTTTTTTCCTTAAAAACTTTCAAACCTACAGAAAAGTTGCAAAATATGTGAGAATAATGAATATCAATATACCTGTTTCCTTAAATTTACCAGTTCTGAACATTTTGTCACATTTTCTCTCTCTCTTTCTCATATATATATATGTTTTATATATGTATCCGTGTAATAGTAATAGTGATATTATTATTTGTTGAGTCATTTGTAAGTCACAGACATGAGACTCTTCACTCCTCATACTTTAGTATGTATCTCTGGAGAACACGGAACTTCTCTTTAACAACTGTAATACAATTAAATTTAGGACATTTAACATTAATTCAATGTTATTTACTATAATAATAAATACATTAATTACAAATCTTAATGTAACAAATTAATATGTTCGTTAGAAGTTTATATTCAAATTTCACTTGTGCCAATAATGTCTTTTTCTACTTTTTTTTTTTTTTTTTCATTTTTCAGACAGAGTCTCGCCCCGTCGCCTAGGCTGGAGTGCAGTGGTGCGATCTCAGCTCACTGCAACCTCTGCCTCCAGGGTTCAAGCAATTCTCGTGCTTCAACCCCCTGAGTAACTGGGATTACAGGTGCGGGCCACTATGCCCGGCTAAGTTTTGTGTTTTTAGTAGAGACGGAGTTTCACCATGTTGCCCAGGCTGGTCTCAAACTCCTGGACTAAGTGATCTGCCTGCGTCAGGCACCCAAAGTGCTGGGATCACAGGTATGAGCCACTGTGCCTGGTCAATAATGTCCTTTCTAGCTTTTTTTTCCCCCTTCAATCCTGGAACTAATCTGAGATCAATTGTTGCACTTAGTTCTTATGTTTCTTTAGTCTAATCTGGAACAGTTCTTCACCTCAGTCTTTTTTTTTTTTTTTGAGATGGGGTCTTGCTGTGTTGCCCAGGATAGAGTGCAGTGGCTATTCACAGGTGCGATCATAGCTACCACAGCCTTGAACTCCTGGGCCCAAGTGACCCTGCCTCAGCCTCCCAAGTATCCCAAGTAGCTGGGACTAGAGACAAGGTCCTCAGCCTTTTTTTGTTTGTTTGTTTTTTGTTTTGACTTTTGTGGATTTGGGAGTCTTTTTTTTTCTTTTTGAAACGAAGTCTGCACACCCAGGCTGGAGTGCAGTGGTGTAATCTCGGCTCACTACAACCTCTGCCTCCTGGGTTCAAGCGATTCAAGCCTTCTGAGTAGCTGGGATTACAGGCGTGTGCCACCACGCCCGGCTAATTTTTGTCTTTTTAGTAGAGACGGGGGTTTCACCATGTTGGTCAGGCTGGTCTCGAACTCCTGACCTTGTGATCTGCCAGCCTCAGCCTTCCAAAGTGCTGGGATTACAGGCATGAGCCACTGCACCTGGTGGAGCTGGGAGTCTTAAACAGCCCACACCAGTTGTTTTCTAGAATGTTCCTTGATGGAGGTAGACACCTTAATCAAGTGATCAAAGTTGACATCATGAATAGAGTTTAGGTTGGCATCATGTGTCTTCCAGTGTGATGCAGCAGGTGAGATACAACTTCACCTACATTATATAGAGGACCTGAATCGGATCATGAGGAAACCACTGGACACATCTCTTTCACCCTTAGAATAAAGTCTGCACCCCATAACAAGTCACAGAGGTCTCTGTGATCTGTCACCTTTGTCTCTGACCACATCGTCTATGTGGTGGACACTGGCTGCCCGCACAACACCTTTCCCTACATGGCTTCTCTACTTTTGTTCTGGTGGCTCTCAGGGAAGCTAGGCCCTCCCCAAGTCCGGGAAATGAACCACGATTGGTCCATGTCTAATGCAGCAAGCCCATTCCCACTTGCCGCTAATTGGTTTAGGGATGGCAGTGTGCACCATTTCTGCTAATCAACACGAGTTCATTTCATGGGGAGCTTCTGGAAAAAAAATGTACTCCTTGATAAAAGGATGGTAAGTTCAGGCCGGGCACGGTGGCTCACGCCTGTAATCCCAGCACTTTGGGAGGCCGAGGCGGGCGGATCATGAGGTCAGGAGATCGAGACCATCCTGGCTAACACTGTGAAACCCCATCTCTACTAAAAATACAAAAAAATTAGCTGGCTGTGGTGGCGGGCGCCTGTAGTCCCAGCTACTCTGGGGGTTGAGGCAGGAGAATGGCGTGAACCCGGGAGGTGGAGCTTTCAGTGATCCGAGATCGCACCACTGTACTCCAGCCTGGGCACAGAGCGAGACTCCATCTCAAAAAAAAAAAAAAAAAAAAAGAGTTTGGGCACAGTGGCTCACGCCTGTAATCCCAGCACTTTGGGAGGCCGAGGCAGGCGTATCACGAGGTCAGGAGATGGAGACCATCCTGGCCAACACGGTGAAAAATAACAGACATTTACTCTTAGTCACTGGTTCTGATTTGAAATAGTATTTTGCAATTTAGCTGGGGGTGGTGGTGGGCACCTGTAGTCCCAGTTTCTCAGGAGGCTGAGGCAGGAGAATGGTGTGAACCCGGGAGGCAGAGCATGCAGTGAGCCGAGATCACGCCACTGCACTCCAGCCTGGGTGATAAGCAAGACTCCGTCTCCAAAAAAAAAAAAAAAAAAAGGAGGATGGCACGTTCTGGACTCACTACAAGCTCCGCCTCCCAGGTTCATGCCATTCTCCTGCCTCAGCCTCCCGAGTAGCTGGGACTACAGATATCTGCCATCACGCCTGTCTATTTTTTTGTATTTTTAGTAGAGACAGGGTTTCCTTGTGTTAGCCAGGATGGTCTCGATTTCCTGACTTCATGATCCCCCCGCCTCGGCCTCCCAAAGTGCTGGGATTACAGGTGTGAGCCCCGCGCCCAGCCTGTATCTTTTTACTGGCTTAAACATGGCAGAGGAAGATATGATGCCTAACGCTGTGGCAATCGCCTTGACAGGCCCAAGGATGCTGCAGGATGAAAAGGTGGGGACCTGGTGCTTTCACACTGCACTCATTCTGAAACCATCTGCCAGGGCGGAGTGGGGTGTGTGCGTGTGTGAGATCGTTAAATGTCTCTGCCACGTATGCCATTGTTGGCTCAGTGTGCTGCCACCTGCAGCCAAGCACACTCTTAGCTGACACACCCTGCCTACCTCCTCCTGCTCTTCCACTCTCCCTTCCCACAAGCCCTCTCTCCCCTGGATGCCTAACTCCTACTCATCCTTAAGCTTCAGCAGAGACATGACTTCTTCCAGACACGTTCCTTTATCCTCCAAGACTGGGCCGAGTGCCTCTCCTGTTGCACCCTGTACCTACTCCTACAGGAGCCTTTCTGATCACCAGACCTAATTCCCATAATGCATTTCTCCCTTCAGTCTGGTTACTTTATTGCTGCCTTATTTAAAGTTGCTTTTAAAAAATATCTGTAGGCTGGGCGCAGTGGCTCACACCTATAATCCCACCACTTTGGGAGGCCGAGGTGGGTGCATCACCTGAGATCAGGAGTTCGAGGCCAGCCTGGGCAACATGGTGAAACTAAATCTCTCTAAAAAATCTCTACTAAAAATACAAAAATTAGCCAGGTGTGGTGGTGGGCGCCTGTAATCCCAACTACTTGGGAGGCTGAGGCATGAGAATCACTTGAACCTGGGAGGTGGAGGTTCTAGTGAGCTGAGATTGTGCTATTGTACTCCAGCCTGGGTAACGAGCAAAACTCCATCTCAAAAAACAAACAAACAAACAAACAAAAAATATCTGTAGAGGGAAATTTTATGGAATTATTACTGCAAAGCTACAGAATACATTTTTTTATTAGCTTAAGCCAGGGCTCAGGAAGAAGTGGGAAGAAGAGTCCCTTATAATAGCTGACAGGTTCCCTTTTAGCCTTTGATTCAACCATAACTCAAGGTTGACCTTTTCATGACAAATCCCTAGCCGGAGGACAAGTGTTGAAGTCCTATGGAATGCTAGAAGAAACTGGGCAAGTGTCTAATTGCAAAGTCACACTGCTGGGAAAGCGGAACCTGTATCTGTCTGACTTCAGAGTGTACAGATTTGACTTATGTAATTATAGAGGTGAAGGCTGGAGCAAAGTAAGGGCAAAATGCAGGGACATATATTCTCATTCAATATTAAGGGGGACTTTTTGACCATAATCATTAGTCAAAACTGGAATGGGGCCAGGCACAGTGGCTCACACCTGTAATCCCAGCACTTTGGGAGGCCAAGGCGGGAGAATCACTTGAGCCCAGGAGCTCAAAGCTAGTCTGGGCAACATAGGGAAACCCCATCTCTGCAAAAAAAAAAAAAAAAAAAAAAACAAAAAAATCATCTGGGTGTAGTGGCGTGGTAGTTCAAGTTACTTAGGAGGCTGAGATGGGAGGATTGCTTGAACCTGGGAGATTGAGGCTGCAGTGAGCTATCATCACACCACTGCACTACAGTCTGGGCAACAGAGTAAGACCCTAGTTTTGGTTTTGTTTTGTCTCAAAACAAAACTAAAAACTGGAATGGGCTGCCTATTTTCACTGGGAAGGTTCACGTAGAAGTTGGATTATCTTTTTTTTTTTCAGGGATATTATGGAGGGGAATCCCCAGCTGCCTCAGAGTTGGTCTGGATGCCCTTTAAATGCCCCTTCCAGTCCTAGAATTTTGTAATATACAATTCCAAGATTCTGTGATTTGGCGTCTCCCGGGAAATCCACACGCAGCAGTCAGAGACCCTGCCACCTGAGGGCAGTGTTATCACATTTGGTCCAATTGCATAGAAGGAACCAAAGCTCCCCCCAGGGCTCCGACTAGAGAACGCCCAGTTGTTTTTTTTTTTGAGATCGGGTCTCACTTTGTCACCCAGGTTGGAGTGCAGTGATGCAATCAGAGCTCACTGCAGCTTCGACCTCCTGGGCTCAAGTGATCCTCCCTCTTCAGGCTCCCAAGTAACCGAGACTACAGGCGTGCACCACCATCGTTGGCTAATTTTTACATTTTTTGTAGAGACAGGATCTCGATATGTTGCCCAGGTTGGTCTTCAATTCCTGGCCTCAAGTGGTCCTCCTGCCTTGGCCTCGCAAAGTTCTGGAATCACAGGAATGAACCACCTTGCCCAGCCGAGAATGCCAAGTTCAAAACCATCATAGGGGTGATGTGCCCTGGTGTGAAGGTGGAGAGGGACACACCAAAGAAGTAGTGTTCCTCTCTCCACCACCCCACACAGTGATTTCTGCCTGCCAACAGATTGGGGAGAGGTCAGAATGCTGGAAGACACACCATTCCCAGAGAGCCCGTGTGTTCTGAGGGCTGGGAACTGGCAGGGAGCCCTCCCTCATGGCACTGCCCCCACAGCAGCTCTCCAAAGACTAGGAGGGCAAGGAAAGGAAAGGGTCGAGGAGTATTAGATCACAACAGAAACCCTGCCACACGAGGGAAGGTTGACGGACCCAGGAATGTTCAGCCTAGAGAAGAGAAAACTTGTCGAGACCTATCTTGAGAACTGGCTTCCATGAAGGTTGTTCTGTAGGGCTTTGGGTAGAAACACCAGGTCAGCGGCTGGGGCCAGCAGCTCACGCCTATAATCCCAGCACTTTGGGTAGCTGAGGTGGGGGGGATCACCTGAGGTCGGGAGTTTGAGTCCAACATGGCCAACATGGTAAACGGGGCCAGCCTGGCCCCGTTTCTACTAAAAATACAAAAATTAGCTAGGCGTGGCGGCACGTGCCTGTAATCCCAGCTACTTGGGAGGCTGAGGCAGGAGAACTACTTGAACCTGGGAGGCAGAGGTTGCAGTGAGCCGAGATTGAGCCATTGCACTCCAGCCTGGGTGACAGAGTGAGGCTCTGTCTCAAAAAAATTAAAAAAAGAAAGAAAGAGCAGGACAGCATGCAGATGTCACCGGGGGGCAGGTCTCATCTGGATTGAAGAAAGAACTTTCTGGCAGTGTCAGGAAGGACACTGCCCTGGGAGGCAGCTCATTCTTTCATTTCCTCTTTATGTGTTTACTGGGTGCACACTTCAGCCCTGGCAGTCTCTAGTTGCTGAGGATACAGTAGTGAACAAAACGGCTGCCTGCCTGCCCTCACGGAGCTGACCCACTGGTGTCTGGACATCCTGGGAGATGAGACGGAACGTGCAGGGGGCAATGTGGAGCATTAGCCTGGATGGACTTGACCTGCTCCGGAGATTCCGTAACTTTCTTGGGTTTAAGAAACCTAGTTTGTTTTCATTTCTCTGATACAGACTTTCAAAATTTGGAAAGAACTTCACCAAGACTGTATTGTTTTCATGGTTTCCAGTAGAAACAAGCCTGTGAATTAGTATATAGGGATGCAACAAAACTTTTTTATGTGGCGGTGGTAAAAATTGCCTTTGGATAAGTCTTAGGAAAATAAAATTTCTCCATTTAAAAAGAAGCTCCAAGTCTAGTGTAGTGGCTCACACCTGTAATCCTAACATTTCGGGAGGCTGAGGTGGGAGGATTGCTTGAGCCTAAGAATTCAAGACCTGCCGGGGCAACATAGTGAGAACCCATCTCTAGAAAAATAAAAATTAGCCTGGCGGAGCTGGACATCGGTACTGCTACTGGACTGGACTGGAGGCAGAGGCAGGAAGATTGCCTGTACCCAGGAGTTCAAGGCTGCAGTGAGCCATGACTGTGCCTCTGCACGCCAGCCCAGGCCACAGAGCAAGACTCTTTGTCTAAAAAAGCCAAGAAGCTCCAGTTGGTCTATTTTTTTTTAATGTTTCTTTTATTTAAGCTATATGGGGACATTAACATTGTCCACATGAGGAATTCTTTGTAGAGAACAGCCGGGTCACAGACATTACATATTCCGTCCTTGACATGAACATGTAGGAACTTAACTGAAACAGACCCATTGTTACTGTCATCCAAATGCTTACTGCTGTCCCCGAGAAGCCCCGCTCATTTTCATTCCTCTAATGGCTGGTATTTATGTTCCCAAGCTCATTTTCCACCATAGCACTCTTTATTCTTCACCACCTGTCTCTTCCTGGCTTGCACTTTCTTTTGCATAGTAAACATTCTCAGGACAGATCCAGTTTTCCATTTTCGTATTTTCTCCCTCTCAGTGAACCGCGGTTGAGATCTGTATTACCCTGGAAAAAGAAAGACAGATAGCGAGCAAGGTGAGCAAGTCCATGTGGGTCAGAGCTGGGAGCTCTGACATCTTTGCTCCTCTGACATCAGCTCCCTGAGACGCTTAGGAAGCTTCTGCAAAGGCTTCCTTCTTAGTAATGGATACTGTTGAGTCATACCTAGCTTGTTCTGCATGAAGTTCTGAGAGTTAAGAGACACCTTCTTTGGGCTTAATGTGCCCCTACAAGTCATTGGGTGGGCCCAGAGTGCAGTGCCCTGGGATACAGAGCTTTCCCTGAGAGCCTGCCTGTGATGTGTCACAAGGGGTTTTGCTATTGTGATGTGACCATCTTCCAAAGAAAGAAAAGCTACTGCACATCACATTCCCACAAATGGATTTTTAAAATTAGTAAGCTTTCCTTATGGAGTTTATGGAATATTTGTACCCAGTAGAGCCATTCACAGTCTCACCCCTGCCTACTCTACCCTGCTAGCTTCATCCCCCACCGTGCTGCCGGTCTCTGGCCTCATCCTGAGCGCATCTACTCCAGCCAGCCTGTGCCCTTGTGTACCTCCCACCTTTGCACTTTTGTGTGTGTTGGGCCTTCCGTCTGGAATTCCCTTCTCTCCTCTGCCTAGTGAAGGATCAGTTTTATTTGTTCTCTTACATTTCTGTTAACATATTTTATTTTTATGTTTTTAATTTTTTTCCTTTTCAGTTTTAATTTTTTTAAAAAAATTTTTCTGGAGACAGAGTCTCACTGCAACCTCTGCCTCCCAGGTTCAAACAATTCTCCTGCCTCAACCTCCTGAGTAGCTGGGATTACAGGGACCTGCCTTCATGCCTGGCTGATTAAATAAAAACAAAATGGACAGATCAGGACATGGAGAGTAGACCCCAGAGGCACAGCCTCATCACCTCTGGTGGCAGGATGGCAGCCTGATGGCATGGAAATAGATCCTTGCTATGACAGAGCAATTGTACCAGGTCCAGCCAAGCCAGGGCAGGGGACCTGCTTTAAAGGATGTCTAATCCTGGTGCCTAAGACTCCTAGGGGAAGGAGCTGAACTGCCTCCTGATTCTTGGTGTTCAGGAAGCCTCATGAGTAGTCCCCACCTAGGTCAGAGCTCACTGGGAGGGATCCCTTTCAGGTTTTTGCTCTGAAAGGAGATGGTTACACATTAATGCAGAGACAAGCTTCTGGTTTCCTTAACTTCCTGAGCTAACCATTATTTCAGGGTTAGAGAATTCAGAAAAAGATTCTGTGCCCCATATTTTACCTCCTCCCTAAGCAAACGGTCAGATAAAGCTCAGCTTCACATCAAAGGTCAGTGGGGTTATCACTTTTGGCCAAAACCCAAACCGACCGCCATTACTGAAAGATAGCGAATTGTAACTGAGCAGGGAACCTTACCCTCCTCACCAGGGACTGATTCAACAAGATGTTGGTTCAGGGAGGCCAGATATGATTCCCAGAAGCCATGGAGGTCGGTGCTTAGGGTTCAACCCACCCCACCTCCCAGAGTGAACCAAGTCTTTGATTTTTTTGCTGCCCTGGTTAATCCCACACAGATGGCAACTATATCAATCTCCACAGTAACTTCAAATAAAAGATAACTTGCCTTTTCTTTTTTTTTTTTTTTTTTTTTTTTTTGAGATGGAGTCTCACTCTGTCACCCAGGCTGGAGTGCTGTGGTCAGATCTCAGCTCACTGCAAGCTCCGCCTCCCGGGTTCACGCCATTCTCCTGCCTCAGCCTCCCGAGTAGCTGGGACTACAGGCGCCCACCACCTTGCCTGGCTAGTTTTTTGTAGTTTTTAGTAGAGACGGGGTTTCACCGTGTTAGCCAGGATGGTCTCGATCTCCTGACCTCGTGATCCGCCCGTCTCGGCCTCCCAAAGTGCTGGGATTACAGGCTTGAGCCACCGCGCCCGGCCTGATAACTTGCCTTTTCATAGCATAGGGTGTGTGTGACCATGAGCCAGTCACTGAACTTCTTCAGGCTCATTTTCCTCACCTGACAAATGGGGATAGTTATACCTACCTTGTAGGGTAGAAAAGAGAGTGAAAAGCATTTTCCATGCACTTAGCCACCACCACGCTCATTTTTTACATTTTTTTTTTTTAGAGATAGGGCCTTGCTATGTTGCCCAGGCTGGTCTCAAACTTCTGGCCTCAAGTGATCCTCCCACCTTGGCCTCCCAAAGTGTTGGGATTAGAGGCGTGAGACACAGCGCCCAGCTCTTTGAGTTTCCTTTTCTTTCCTAGCACTTGGCTCTTGTTCAAGGAGAAACCTCCACACCCTGGCTGCATGTATCTGGGTGGTTCTCAAACTCAGTCACACATCTGAGTCACCTGGAGGGCTTGCTAAACCACAGATGCTGGGCCCACCCCCGGAGCTCCTGATGCAGGAGGTCTGGAGCCAGGCCTAAGAATAGGCGTTTCTAAGAACGTCCTAGGTGACACTGATGCTGCTGGTCCCGGGACCACGTTTTGGGATCCACTCCTCCAAAATCACATTCTGTGCCTTACTCCTTACTTTCTTTTTGCTTCTGTCCATGGGAAAAGGAGTGATTGATCTTGTTTTTGGAATAAGGAAGGAACCAGGAAGGCAGAGCTGAGCCCCACCTAATCTCTCCTTTTAGATCTACTCCCAGGGATGATGGGTTCTGATCGTTCCTCTCCTGGGAATAGTGGCTGCTCCCCAGGGATTAAGCCTGCATTTGTTCAGTTCTGCAGATACCTTTTTTTTTTTTTTTTTTTGAGACAGAGTCTTGCTCTGTCACCCAGGCTGGAGTGCAGTGGTGTGATGTCGGCTCACTGCAACCTGTGCCTCCTGGGTTCAAGCAGTTCTAGTTCCTCAGCCTTCCGAGCAGCTGGGATTACAGGCGTGCGCCACCACGCCTGGCAAATTTTGTATTTTTAGTAGAGTTGGGGTTTCAGGTATCTTTAATTTCGAGACAAAGTACGAGGATGCCTATGGTGGATGCACATTAAAGCCACATCCTCAATCTAGAAATATGGCATAGTAAAACTGGTATTTGGGCCAGGTGTGGTGGCTCATGCCTGTAATCCTAGCACTTTGGGAGGCCAAGGTGGGCGGATCATGAGGTCAAGAGATTGAGACCATCCTGGCCAACATGGTGAAACCCCGTCTCTACTAAAAATGCAAAAATTAGCTGGGCATTGTGATGTTCCCCTGTAGTCCCAGCTACTTGGGGCGCTGAGGCAGGAGAATCACTTGAACCTGGGAGGCAGAGGTTGCAGTGAGCCGAAATCGCACCACTGCACTCCAGCCTGGTGACAGAGCGAGACTCCCTCTCAAATAAATAAATAAATAAAACTGGTATTTTGACTTTTTTTTCTTTGAAATGGGACCTCACTCTGTTGCCCAGGCTGGAATGCAGAGGTATGATCATAGATCATTGTAACCTCAGACTCTTGGGCTCAAGGGATCCTCCTGTCTCAGCCTCCCGAGTAATTGGGACTACAGGTGCGCACCAACATGCCTGGCTAATTTTTTTTACTTTTGTAGAGGCAGGGTTTCACTGTGTTGCCCAGGCTGGTCTTGAACTCCTGGGTTTAAACCATCTTCCCACCTCGGCCTCCGAAAGTACTAGGATTTACAGGCACGAGCCACTGCACCCAGCCTATTTTAACTTTTATATATTTATCTGCAATATTTTTCGTCCTTGATTAGTTCTGAATTAAGGGGAATAACATTGTTTCCTCAAAATCCCACCTGCACTTGGTGTTCGAGAAATGGCAGCTGTGATGATAATTATAATTTTCTTAGCGTTAGAGACCTGAACTCAACCAGGATTGATGAAATCTCCAGTGAAGAATGATATTGTGGGGGACATGAAAGATGAACACACATTGCCATAAGCTTGTGGATGTCCCAGTGACTCCCAGTGACTTGGCACTAGGTACCAAGGCTAGTGTCAAGTGGCATCACACTTGGGAACGGCCCTTCTATGCAGATGGGGGAACATCAGGTCGGCCAGCACCTGTGATACAGGGTTTTGCAGCTGAAGAGGGAGGAGAAGAGCTTTGTGCTTCCTGTTGCGTGAGACTGGGTGTGACAAAGACTACAGCTGGGGAATAGGGGGAATATGGCTGGGTCACATAGTACCACTACTAGGAGCAAAGCCAGTGCAGGAAGGAGTGCTCTGAGCGAGGTGGTCCAGAGCAGAGTCCACACCTACCGGCTGTGGCCTAGGACACGGAGGGCCTCACTCCTCAGACAGGGTTTTCGAGGTGCCTGTCTTGGACACCTGGATGATCTCCACGGAGGTGATGCCCTTGCCGGCCACGCGGTGTCTGGTGCGCAGCTTGTTTAGAGCGGTCTCTGCCATGCCCGCTCGCTCCTCAGCGTCATCCAGCTCGTGTACTGTCTTCCTGTATCGAGCCAGGGTCTGGTTGGCCTGGTCCTCCTGTGACAAAGGCACGGCAGGAAACGGGGCATAAACATGGCTGGTTCTGGTTAAATGTGCATTTTTTTTTTTTTTTTGAGAGACAGTCTTGCTCTGTTGCCTAGGCTGGAGTGCAGTGGCACGATCTTGGCTCACTGCAAACTCTACCTCCAGGGTTCAAGCGATTCTCCTGCCTCAGCCTCCCAAGTAGCTGGGATTAAGGTGCCCCCCACCATGCCTGACTAATTTTTGTGTTTTTGGTAGAGATGGGTTTCACCATTTTGGCCAGGCTGGTCTCGAACTCCTGACCTCAGGGGATCCACCCACCTCAACCTTCCAAAGTGCTGGGATTACAGGCATGAGCCACCACCATGCCTGGCCCCTTTACAAGTTCTTATCTGTGGTATGTAGTGTCTGGTTCCCCTTCCCACTGGATTCCAAGGAAGAGACACCATGGACATGAGCCTCGCAGAATCATCTTAGGGCCAATGCTTGCTTCTTTCCCTGTGGTTAATTCCCAGCGAGCCTGGTGACCGGCACTGAGAAACAAGCATCAGGGAAGGAGGAGCAAGGAGGCACATAGACACCCACAGCCTCCTCGATCTGCCTCTTGTAGATCTTCAGCTTGTTTTGTAGCTTCTCCACCAGCTCCTGCATGCGCTGGTTGGTCTTGTGGTCCTCCTCTGTCTGGAAGATCAGCTCTTTGAGGCGACGCTCGTTCTTACGCAGCGTCTTGACCGTCTCCGTGTGCTGTTTCTGTTCCCCGTCCAGCTCTGTCTCTAGTTCCTTGATCTGTGGGAGGAAGAGAGGAATGCGGCTGAGCGAACGCATGTGTTTTGTTTTTTGTTTTTTTGACAGGGTCCCGCTCTGTTGCCCAGGCTGGAGGGCAGTGGCGTGATCATGGCTTACTGCAGCCTTGACCTCCTGCGCTCAAGCGATCCTCCTGCCTCAGCCTCCTGGAACGCATGGTTTTGAGCTTCAGAGCTCAGTGGCCTCAGACAGGGGCCTTGTGGCTGCAGTATCTACCTCCTACCCAGAGATGAGGGGATGGACCCTGGACAGGAGAGTTGGGTGGGCTCTGCCTTTTTTTTTCTTTTTTGAGACGGAGTCTCGCTCTGTCACCCGGGCTGGAGTGCAGGAGTGCAGTGGCCGGATCTCAGCTCACTGCAAGCTCCGCCTCCCGGGTTTACGCCATTCTCCTGCCTCAGCCTCCTGACTAGCTGGGACTACAGGCGCCCGCCACCTTGCCCGGCTAGTTTTTTTTTGTGTGTGTATTTTTTAGTAGAGACGGGGTTTCACCGTGTTAGCCAGGATGGTCTCGATCTCCTGACCTTGTGATCTGCCCGTCTCGGCCTCCCAAAGTGCTGGGATTACAGGCTTGAGCCACCGTGCCTGGCCGGGCTCGGCCTTTTACAGGCCATGCTGTGGTTGTCAAACACTTTCTGTTTAGCCTCAAATTCCCTCCTCTGGAAAATGGGGGTGTCAGGGAGTCAGACAAAATGATGGAACCTTCCGGGCCCTTCCAGCTCTGGCATTTCATGGGGTAAAGACTAAGATTTGTTTTCTTTCAGTGAGTAAAAAAAGGCAAGGAGAATATTGGGGACTACTCTGCTCGAGGCTAAGGACATTCTGGGGAGGAACGTGACAGGGAGGGAAGGAGGAGAGGAGAACTTGAGAGAAATTAGAGCTCTTCTCTCAATTTCCTTTTCTCTTTCTTTCCCTCCCTCCCTTCTTTCTTTCTTTCCTTCTTTTCTCTTTTTTTCTGAGACAGGGTCTGGCTCTGTCACCCAGGCTGAAGTGCAGTAGTGCTGTCATAGCTCACTATAGCCTCAATCTTCTGGGCTCAAGCTAGCCTCCCAACTCAGCCTCCTGAGTAGCTGGGACTACAGGCATGTGCCACTACACCCAGCTAATTTAACTTTTTTTTTTTTTGTAGAGATGGAGGTCTCATTATGTTGCCTTGGCTGGTCTCAAACTCCTGGCCTCAAGCAATTCTCCCGCCTCAGCCTCCTAAAGTATTAGGATTACAGGTGTGAGCCACTGCACCTGGTCCTTTCAATTTCCTCTTCTTTCCTAGCACTTGCATAACCTGATTCTTCATCAAACCCAGGACATGTTTTTTGACAAAAGACAGGCATCTCACACACACACCCCCCACCCCACCAGATCCCCATTCCTCCCTTGGCTGAGCCCTGCATCGCCCTCACCCTGGCCTCCAGCTTCATGATCGTGCGCTTCCCGCCTTTCAGAGCCAGCTGCTCAGCCTCCTCCATCTTGGCCTGCAGGTCTTTGATGGTGACCTCGTAGTTCTTCTTGATCTTCTCCAGGTGCATGCAGTGGTCCTGCTCTTGCCGGAGTTCTTCTGCCATGCGGGCGGCCTGCAAGTGGGGAGAAGAGCAGGAGTTGGAGCTGGGTGCTACCCAGGCTCGTAGCTCCTTTGAGAGATGTGAGAACTTGTCTCCCGGTCTGTAGGAAACCAACTGGTTGACAGGGGGAGCCCCGCTGACATGCCGCTGGGGTTTGGTGGAAGGGGTGCCCTATGCTCCCCTTTGCCCCCGAGAGGGGAGGGGGAGCCAAGCTCATGCCTCCCATCTTCACAGACTCCCACCAGCCGGGCACACTCAAGCCAAACCCTACTGACTGCCCTCTCCATAAGGGGCACAGCATGGAGGGTGGGAAAAGCACAGCCTCTGGAGTTGGAAGACCCAGGACTGTGTCCAGCCCTGAGTGACCTTCAGCATGTTGCTTATCCCCTCTCAGTCCCTTTCTCCTTACATTCTTTCTTTCTTTTTTTTTTTTTTTTTTTTGAGACGGAGTCTCGCTCTGTCACCCAGGCTGGAGTGCTGTGGCCAGATCTCAGCTCACTGCAAGCTCCGCCTCCCGGGTTTACGCCATTCTCCTGCCTCAGCCTCCCGGGTAGCTGGGACTACAGGCGCCGCCACCTCGCCTGGCTAGTTTTTTGTAGTTTTTTTTTTAGTAGAGACGGGGTTTCACCGTGTTAGCCAGGATGGTCTCGATCTCCTGACCTCGTGATCCGCCCGTCTCGGCCTCCCAAAGTGCTGAGATTACAGGCTTGAGCCACCGCGCCCGGCCACATTCTTTCCACAAATGTTCATGAGGGTCTATGGTGGGCCAGGCATGGGCCTGTGCTCTTGGGAGGTAGCAACAAGTAAGACCAGCAATGTTCCTGAACTCCTGGGATTTCCATCAAGTGAGAGGAGCCTGATGATGAAAATCTGTATTCCTTCATCTTCCAGGTGGGGAGTAAACAGAACCCACCACTCGAGGCTGGTGTGAACACCTGAAGGGACACTGGGCTGAGAGCACTTGGGGGCACATCCTGCCAACGTCCTCCTCTGCGCCCCTGGGCTCATCCATCTTCCTTTTACTAGCCCTTCCCTCAAGGCTGTTTGATTTTATTGTTATTGTTATTATTTCCTGTTCTGAAACAGGGTCTTGTTCTGTCACCCAGGCTGCAGTGCAGTGGCGGGATCATGACTCACGGCAACCTGAAACTCCTGGGTTCAGGTGATTCTCCCTTCTCAGTCTTGTGAGTAGTTGGGACTACAGGCACATGCCACGACACCCGGCTGATTTTTAACATGTTTAGTAGATGCTATATTGCCCAGGCTGGTCTTGAACTCCTGGCATCAAGCAATCCTGCTGCCTTGGCCTCCCAAAGTGCTGGGATTACAAGTGTGAGCCACGATGCCTGGCCCAAGGCTGTTTTAATGCATCCCATTGCCAAAAAGCCTGCCCAGATGAACCCACTTTGATGGCTTCTTTGATGCAAGACCCAGGGCGTTGTGCTATAATCTTTCACACGATCACCTAGAGCTTGTAATTCTTTCTTTCTTTCATGTGTGTGGCTTTTTAGAAAAGCCTTGGGCTCCTCCAGAGCAGGGCCACATTCTCCCTGGCAGGGAACCATGCTTGGGTCCACAGTGGCCCACAATGGCAGGAGTGGCCTTCCTGCCCAGGCAGCCTGGTCCTCAGCAGGCACCAAAACCCTGCCTGCCAGCAGCAAGGGGCACACGCACTTACGTCCGTCATGGCCTTCTTGGCCCTCTCGTCGGCTGAGCGGAACTCACTGATGAGCTCCTCGTGTTCGTTGGAGATGCGTTGGACATCTGACTCCAGCTTGCGTTTGACCACAAGGAGGCTCTGGTTCTGGAGGAAGAAACGGAGATATAACCATGAGCCAGGAGTCTACATGGGCCTTCCTGTGTCCAGGAAAGAACACAACCTCTGCCAGACATGCTTGCCAGACCCCAACAGGAAATGGCCCTGGGCCCTTTGCGTGGGGTATGGGTCCCTCTCCTGCATTCTTATTTTATTTTATTTTAGGCAGGATCTTGCTGTGTCACTCAGGCTGGATTGTGCAGTCGTGCAGTTACAGCTCACTGCAGCCTCAACCTCTTAGGCTCAAGCAATCCTCCCACCTCAGCCTTCCAAGTACCTGGAACTAGAGATAAGCACTACCACGCCCAACTAATTTTTCATGTTTTAGAGACAGGGTCTGGCTATGTTGCCTAGGTTGGTCTTGAATTCTTGGCCTCAAGCAATCCTCCCACCTCAGCCTTCCAAGTACCTGGAACTAGAGATAAGCACCACCACGCCCAACTAATTTTTCATGTTTTAGAGACAGGGTCTGGCTATGTTGCCTAGGTTGGTCTTGAATTCTTGGCCTCAAGCAGTCCTCCCACCTGTGCCTCCCATAGTGCTGGGATTACAGACGTGAGCCATTGTGCCTGACCAAGATTATATATTTTATTTTATTTTTATTTGTGAGTCAGAGTCTCACTCTGTCGCCCAGGCTGGAGTGCAGTGGCATGATCTTGGCTCACTGCAGCCTCGATCTCCAGGGTTCAAGTGATCCTTGTGCCTCAGCTTCTCAAGTAGCAGCTGGGATTATGGCATGCACCATTACACCTGGCTGATTATTGTATTTTTAGTAGAGATGGGGCTTCATCATGTTGGCCAGGCTGGGATATATATATATATATGTACACACACACACACATATTTAAATAAATATATATATTTAAATATATATAAATAAATTAAATATATATTTTTTTAGATGGTCACTCTGTCACCCAGGCTGGAATGCAGTGGCATGATCTTGGCTCAGCGCAACTTCTGCCTCCCGGGTTCAAGCAATTCTCCTGCCTCAGCCTCCTGAGTACTTGGGATTACAGGTGCCCGCCAGCACACCCGGCTAATTTTTGTATTTTTAGTAGAGACGGGGTTTCATCATGTTGGCCAGGCTGGTCTCGAACTCCTGACCTCAGGTGATCCACCCACCTCGGCCTCCCAAAGTGCTGGGATTACAGGTGTGAGCCACTGTGCCCGGCCCAGGCTGGGATATCTTTTATATCCTGGACTTTATTTATTTATTTATTTATTTATTTATTTTTGAGATGGAGTCTCGCTCTGTCGCCCAAGCTGGAGTGCAGTGGCCGGATCTCAGCTCACTGCAAGCTCCGCCTCCTGGGTTCACGCCATTCTCCTGCCTCAGCCTCCCGAGTAGCTGGGACTACAGGCGCCTGCCACCTTGCCTGGCTAGTTTTTTGTACTTTTTTAGTAGAGACGGGGTTTCATCGTGTTAGCCAGGATGGTCTCGATCTCCTGACCTTGTGATCCGCCCGTCTCGGCCTCCCAAAGTGCTGGGATTACAGGCTTGAGCCACCGCGCCCGGCCATATCCTGGACTTTAAAGTCACAATTTTACAAAAAGCTCTGCAGATGAGTTTTGAGGATTTGCTGAGTGGGGTGCACTGCCTGCCTCTGAGTTTTGATGGGGGCTCACATGGTTTGGGCACCATCCTGGCCTCACCCCAGCACCCCCTAACCCCCAGAGTGTGGGTGCAAGTGGCACTGACCCAGGAGCCCTGTCCTACCTGGATGTTGATCTCGTTGTGCCGTTCGGTGATCTCCACCACTTCCTGCTCCAGCAGCTTGCGTGAACGCTCGCTGCCCTCCAGGGCTGAACGCACCTCCTCCAGCTCCGTCTGCAGCAGGCTCAGGCGCCGCTCCTGCAGGTTGTACTGCTCCCGCAGCTCCTCGTGCTGCCTGGCATCCTCGTCCATCTGGACCTGCAAGTCCTGGGGGGCACAGGGACCCAGCCTGAACCCATACACTGGGCCATGGTATGACCTTGGGGGTGGCCAGGCCTGAGGGCGCCGTGACCTTTATCGACTGGGTTCAGCAGGAAACTGGGCAGGTGGGGAGGTCACAGAAGAAGAGTGAGGAACAGACCTGGGCTTGGGGAGTTTATGGTGTGGTGGAACCCCAGCAGGGCCAGGACCCAGGAAGTTATCTAACATGAGGTCAACACGAAGTCAAACCTTTCCCGATGATAGAGCACCTGGTGTTCCCAGCACAGCTTTCTCCAGGAGGCCTCCCCAGTGACCTCAGCCAATCATATTCTAATCCTGCCTCGGCTGATCCCCAGCTCTCTTCTGTCCTCTTATTTCTCTCTCTCTCTTTTTTTTTTTTTTTTGAGATGGAGTCTTGCTCTGTCCCCTAGGTTGGAGTGCAGTGGCATGATCTCGGCTCACTGCAATCTCTGCCTCCCAGGTTCAAGTGATTCTCCTGCCTCACCTTCCCAAGTAGCTGGGATTACAGGTGCCTGCCACCACACCTGGCTAATTTTTTAATTTTTAGTAGAGATGGGTTTTTGCCATGTTGCTCAGGCTGGTCTCAAACTCCTGACCTCAAGCAATCTGCCCACCTCAGCCTCCCAAAGTGCTGGGATTATAGGCGTGAGCCACCGCGCCCAGGCTGTCCTCTTATTTCTCCATAGGACTTATCACCAGTTTTAACAATACAGTTTTATTTTTGTTACTGTCTGCATGGGGATGTTTGTCTGTTTTGCCCACTCTTTGTTTTGTTTTTGAGACAGAGTCTCACTCTATCACCCAGGCTGGAATGCAGTGGTGTAGTCATAGCTCACAGCAGCCTCCAACTTCTGGGCTCAAGCGATCCTCCCACCTCAGCCTCCTGAGTAGCTGAAACTATAGGCACACACCACCATGCCTGGCTCATTTTATTTTTTGTGGAAATGGGGTCTTGCTATGATGCCCAGACTGGTCACAAACTCAAGCCTGGCCTCAGACAATCCTTTCTCTTCAGCCTCCTGAGTAGCTGGGACTACATGTGAACACCAACTCTGTCCAGCATTGTCTCGTCCACTCTTGGACACCTAAAACAGTACCTGGTTAGGGCATGTCTCCAGTTAGCAAGTGTGGTTCCAGCTCTGTATGCTGTAAAGAACAGCCTCATAATGGAATGATTGTAAAGGGGTCTTCAGCTCTGTTTGTGTTTATTTTTTAAGGCAAGTAGTGGGTATATGAGTTTTGTTGTGTTCTTCATTTCTCTATGTCTGAAATGGTTTATAATAAGTAAAAAATGATTTTACAAATCAAGACAGGACTGGGTGTGGTGGCTCACGCCTGTAATCCCAGCACTTTGGGAGGCTGAGATGGGCAGATCACCTGAGGTCAGGTGTTGGAGATCAGCCTGGCCAGCATGGTGAAACCCCGTCTCTATTAAAAATACAAAAATTAGCTGGGCGTGGTGGTGGTCACCTGTAATCCCAGCTGCTGCTGCTCAGGAGGCTGAGGCAGGAGAATTGCTTGAACCCGGGAGGTGGAGGTTGCAGTGAGCTGAGATTGCACCACTGCACTCCAGCCTGAGTGACGAGAGCAAAACTCCATCTCAGGAAGGAAGGAAGGAAGGAAGGGAGGGAGGGAAGGAGGGAGGGAGGGAGGGAGGGACTCAAGATGAGCTTAACTTCCTGGTTCCCTCCTTTGGTCCATCTTTCCAGTTGTCCAGAATCGGGACTTTTGGTGGTTGAGGGCCTCTTTATATAGTCCCCAAACCTCCTGCTCCCTGGACTGACAGCCACCTCACATTCTCACTCTTATGCCTTTATGCTGGCTGAAGACATGCATTAAGTTACCCCCCTTTAGGCCTTCAGACTCAACCGATGATGGTGTGCCTTGTACCTCGTTTCTCCTCCTCCCAGACCGCTACCTTGATTTGCTGTTGCAGCCTTTTCAGTGTCTTTACAAGTTCGCTGTTGTTCTTGTTGGCATGATCCAGCTGGATTTCCATCTCATTCAGGTCCGTCTCCATCTTCTTCTTGAGCCGAAGTGCCTCTGCCCGGCCCTTGGCCTCCGCCTCCAGGCTGGCCTGCAAGGACTCGATTGCCCGCTGGTGGTTCTTCCTGTAAGTCCAAGCAGAGAAGACCTTGGCATACTGGGCTAGCTGTTCAGTCTGTGCTAGGCCTCCCTAGAGAAGAGGTCTCAGCATCAGCATGAATCCAGGCACCATGTTGTGAAATTAAACAAACCCTTAAAAAGGTACAAGACAGGGATGAGGATTTCATGCTTTGCGGAAATAAAAGGAAGGTCATTTTGTTGATTTAGAGTCACTCTGTGGCTCAGGCTCTCATGGAAAAACCATCACATTCTGTGATGGTGCAGTAGTGTGATGATAGCTCACTGCAGCCTTGAACTCTGGGGCTCGAGTGATTTTCCCATCTCAGCCTCCCCAGTAACTGGGACTACAGGCCATGCCACCACACCCAGCTATTTTTTTTTTTTTTTGTAGAGTGGGGTTTTGCTATGTTGCCCAGGCTGGTCTCAAACTCCTGAGCTCAAGGGATCCCCCCATCTCAGCCTTCCAAAGTGCTAGGATTACAGGTGTGAGCCACTGCGCCCAGCCAAAATGAAATAACCTTTATGTTTGAATGGATCCCTTTAAGAAAGTGACAAGACAACCCATAGAATGGGAAAAAAATATTTGCAAATCATTACTGATAAGTCTAGTGTTCAGAATATATAAAGAACTCTTACAACTCCTCTTACAACTCAACAATAAAGAGAAGCAATCCAATTTTTGAAAGGGGCAAAGAACAGACTTTTCTCCGAAGAAGATATACAAACAGCCAGTAAGCACATAATAGATTTTCTGCTTCATTAGCCATCAAGGCTAAAATACTACACCTAAAGTGTTCATAGGCCAGGCACGGTGGCTAATGCCTGTAATCCCAGCACTTTGGGAGGCCAAGGTGGGCGGATCACTTGAGGTCAGGAGTTCAAGACCAGCCTGGCCAACATGGTGAAACCCTGTCTCTAGTGAAAATACAAAAATTAGCTGGGCACGGTGGCACATGCCTGTGATCCCAGCTACTTGGGAGGCTAAGGCAGGAGAATTGCTTGAACCCAGGAGGTGGAGGTTGCAGTGAGCTTGGATTGCACTACTACACTGTGGCCTAGGCAACAGAGCAAGACTGTGACTCCAAAAAAAAAAAAACCAAAAAAGCAAAAAGCCCCAAAAACAAAGTGTTCATAAACTAGACACAGTAGTGTGAGGTACAGTCTTTATTTCCATTTTCATAGATGAGGAAACAGGTTCAGCAAGGTTCACCTGAATTGCCCAACGTCATGCAACTAGTAGGTGGAAGAGACCCGGGTTTCTGGACTCTGCTCCGTCACACTGCCCAAGAGTCAGCCTCCCATCCCACCAGCTCCGTACCTGGTAGCCTCAAATTCTTCTTCTTTCTCATGGATTCTCCGGTCGATGTCAGCTTTAACCTGAGCCAGTTCCAACTGAATTCGAATCACCTTGCTCTCTTCAACCTACCAGGAATATAAACATGAGCCTTTCTGGCCAAGAAGGTGTGCAGTGCCTGGCCAAGGGTCCACAGTCCCCAAGGTGATGGCCCCATGGTTACCTCCAGGGAAGACTCAGCTTCTTCCAGGGCCACCTGGAGTTCTTCCTTTTCCATCTCCAATTTTTTCTTCAACTTCTGCAGCTCATGCACACTCCTTCCTCCCTCACCCAGCTGATCAATGAGATCCTTTATCTCCTTTGAGATAGAAATATTCATGTTAATAAGACTCAGCATTCCAGGGTCACGGCAGGTGACACCATCATTCCTCCATTGGGGTAAGAAGCAGGTCTCCCAAAGTGCCAGGACTGCAGACATGAGCCACCACACCTGGCCATAATCTTATTTCATTGTCATGACAACCTTTTAAGGAGGGTAGAATTATTTCCTCATTTTATTTTATTTATTTATTTATTTTTGGGACCTAGTGTTGCTCTGTTGCCCAGGCTGGAGTACAGTGGCATGATCTCGGCTCACTGCAACCTCCACATCCCGGATTCAAGCGATTCTTCTGCCTCAGCCTCCCAAGTAGCTGGGACTACAGGCGCCCGCCACCATGCCCAGCTAATTTTTTGTATTTTTAGTAGAGACAGGGTTTTACCATGTTGGTCAGGCTGGTCTCAAACTCCTGACCTCAAGTGATCCTCCCGCCTCGGCCTCCCGAAGTGCTGGGATTACAGGCATGAGCCACTGTGCCCGGCTATTTCCTCATTTTATAGATGAGGAAAGTGAGGCACAGAAAGATTGAGCAACTCACCTAAAGTTACACTGCTGAATGCTGAAGTGCTTCTGCAAAGCACTTGCTAGTCAGTCAACAAACATTTATTGAGCACCTACTATGTGCCAGGTACTCAACTGATGATGTGCTCAGGACGAAGGGGACTCTGACTGTGTCCCCATCCCTACAGGCCCATCCCGTCCACCTGCCCTCAGACTCACCCTGCAGGGTCTTACTCTCCTTCTTCACGGACTCTAGATGCTCCAGAGATTCCTCGTAGGCTGTCTTGATCTTGAAGCTCTCCGTCATGTACATGCGGCACTCCTTCTGTGAGCTGTCCAGTTCCACCTGCAGCTCCTCACACTTCTGCTGCCACTCAGCCAGCATCTTGTCAAAGAGCCTCTGCTTCTTGTCCAGGGCAGCGGCTGCCGCATTGGCCTAAGGAAAGTTGGAAATGGCCTCTAGGGGTCCGAACTCCCTGCCTCTGTCCCCTCCTCCCACCCCCTGCAAACGTCTCTTCCTTCCTTCCCTGTCCTCAGTAACTCTTGAGACTACGGACTCCTTGGGAATTGGAATGTAATTCAACATGGCAGAAGCACAGAACAGAGAGTCTGCAAAGAGCTGCATGCCAGTTCTAAAACTTCCACCCTAGAGAGGTGTGGCCTGGGGTGTTCTACCTTATTTTCCCAGGTTAGAATTCTCTCAGGTGTCAAATGAGGAGTTTGGGCCACAGCGGCCTTCCCAGATTTATGACATTCGGCCTAACTCCCCTTAATATATTTCACTGTAATGTAGTAATATACATTACACATCAACTTAAAACAGACTATTCTTAGACTTTATTTTTCTATAGATTTCATCTTTCTCATAACTCCCTGGCAACTATTTGCTATTGTGCTATATTAGCTTTTGTAAAGTTCTGCTTTGTTTCTTTTGTGAGGTAGCAAAACCTTTTTGAGTTTCAGGACTTTTTTTTTTTTTTTAATTGAGACGGAGTCTCACTCTGTCACCTAGGCTGGAGTGCAGTGGCGTGATCTTGGCTCATCGCAACCTCTGTCTCCCGGGTTCAAGCGATTCTCCTGCCTCAGCCTCCTGAGTAGTTGGGATTATATAGGCATGTGCCACTACACCCGGCTACTTTTTGTATTTTTAGTAGAGATGGGGTTTCACCATGTTGGCCAGGCTGGTCTCAATCTCCTGACCTCAGCTGATCTGCCTGCCTCAGCCTCTCAAAGTGCTGAGATTTCAGGCGTGAGCCACCGTGCCCAGCGTTTTTTTTTTTTGTTTGTTTCAAGAGATGAGGTCTCACTCTGTCACCCAGGCTGGAGTACAGTGGCATAATCATAGGTAACTGTAGCTTCAGCCTCTTGGACTTAAGCAATCTTCCTACCTCAGCCTCCCAAAGTCCTGGGATGACAAGCGTGAACCACCTTGCCAGAACTTTTTTTCTGAAACCTCTCATATGGATGTGACCTACCTATGTGGCCACTTCATGTGGCCATATTCTTGTACTGGGCTGCATGTGGCCCCTCACAGCCAGCATGAATCATGGTTCCATCTAGACCAAGACCAGGGAGGTGTAGGCCAGTGGAAATCTTATTTAATTCTCATAGACACTGGCAACTCAGTTTAACCAGGGATGCAAGTAGGAATAGTTAGCCACGCAAAGTATATGGGATATAGTTTGTGTAAGAGAGCAGGGAACAGGGAAGGTGCATCATGTAACTTTCTTTTTTTTTTTTTGGAGCCAGAATCTCGCTCTGTTGCCCAGGCTAAAGGGCAGTGGCACGATCTGGCTCACTGCAACTTCCACCTTCCGGGTTCAAGCGATTCTCCTGCCTCAGCCTCCCAAGTAGCTGGGACTACAGGTGCCCGCTGCCACGTCTGGCTAATTTTTTGTATTTTAGTATAGTCAGGGTTTCACCGTGTTGCCCAGGCTGGTGTCGAGCTCCTGAGCTCAGGCAATCCGCCAGCCTTGGCCTCTCAAAGTGCTAGGATTATAGGCATGAGCCACCATGCCTGGCTGCATCGTGTTACTTTCAGGGCAAATTTTACCCTGCTTATGGTCCTATTTATTTATTCGAGACAGTGTCTCACTCTGTCTGCCAGGCTGGAGTGCAGCGGTGCAATCATAGCTCACTGCAGCCTTGAACCCCTGGTTCAAATGATCCTCATGCCTTAGCCTACCAAGTAGTTGGGACCATAGGCATGTGCCACCACACCTGGCTAAATTTTTAATTTAAAGATTTTTGGGGGGCTGGGCACAGTGGCTCAGGCCTGTAATCCCAGCACTTTGGGAGGCCGAGGCGGGTGGATCACCTGAGGTCAGGAGTTCGAGACCAGCCTGGTCAACATGATAAAACCCTGCCTCTACTAACAATACAAAAAATTAGCTGGGTGCGTTGACGGGTACCTGTAATCCCAGCTTCTCAGGAGGCTGAGGAATGAGAATTGCTTGAACTCAGAAGGCAGAGGTTGCAGTGAGCCAAGATCGCGCCACTGTACTCCAGCCTGGGCAATAAGAGCCAAACTCCATCCCCCCCTTTTTTTTTTTTTTTGAGACAGTGTCTCCCTGTGTTGTTCGGCTGGTCTTGAACTCGTTGGCTCAAGTGATCCTCCTGCCTTGGCTGCCCAGTGTGTTGGGATTAGAGGCATGGGCCACTGTGCTCTTAGATCTCGGGAGAGTTCATGAGCACGTGCTCAAGCAGCAGCCGTGTCCAGCAAGCTCCTGAAGGCACCCCTGCGCTGCACCTTCTTGAACCATGTGTTTCTTCCTGATGACCCCAGACATGTGACAGCCTCGCCCTCGCCCTGCTATGGGCTCTCTGCCCCGGTAAATAGGCAGCTAGGCAGCTTTGAGCATTTGACCCTCTCACCTTCTCCAAGTCGATGGTGAGGTCCTCAACTTCTGCCTGGAGTCTCTGTTTATTTTTCTCGAGGGAGGCAGCCCGGGCCTGGGCGGTTTCAGCTGCTTCTTCTGCCTCCTGAAGCCTGGCGGCCAGCTTCCTCCTGCAAATGAGGGCCAGAAGGGCTGTCAAGGAAACACAGGCGCTCACAGGCACCACCTCCACATTGCCAGGGTCAGAGTGTGGTGGGCATGGTACTAAGCTCTGGTGTCAACATTGGAAATAATGCAGAGTGTTTACAGGACAGCCACAGCTGTCCATTCACTCTCTCATTTATTCATTCAACAAACACTTACTTTCTCTACTCTGTGCCAAGGATTGTTGCAGGTGTTAGGGATGCAGCACTGAATAAAACAGGCTAGGATACCTACCCTAACAAACGAAATGTTTGTTCTGGAGCTGGGAGGAGGCACGCAATACATGCCCTATAGAATATAAGCACTGCAGTGACAAATAGAGCCAGGAAGAGGACAGGCAGTCCAGGTGGGAGGGGGTGATAATGTCAAATACAGACTCAGGGGAGACTCTCTGAGAAGGGGACACAGGAGCAAAGGTCTAAGCCAGGGGATGGAGGGGCCCTGAGGGTGTCTGGGACAGAGACAAGCTTAGGGGTTGAGATTTAGGTTTAGCCCAGGAGTGGGAGCCTTGGGGGAAGTGCCCAGCAGCCTCTATAGCAAAGGCCTGGAGGACAGAGGTGGAAGTCACAGGAAGGCAAATTTAGGCTCAAGGTAAAAAAGAGAGCTTTAGATGAAAATATTGCATCAGCTGGAAGTCACTATGCCTTATTTGCTATCATATTAGCAGAAATTTCAGTGGATGGACGGGACCAGCCAGCAGGCTGGGATCCCGGAAACACTTAGAGCACATGTGCCATTTTCTGTTTAATTTGGCTTTATACAAGAAAAAAATCTGACTATTTTTTCAGAGAATCCAGAAAAGTCTATAGAGGAGTTTGTTAAGTTGACCATGTTCTTTGATTTAACTTGTCATGGATCCCCTCTGCTTCCTGACCCAGGGTGGCTCACTCACAGGGCTTCCCTGCGTGCATGGGCCCAGGGGCATCCAGGCCAGCCTCCTGTTACACCAGAGAGAGGCCCAGAGACACTTCCATGTCCCCCGTTATTTCCTCAGGTATCCACTTCTGTAGTTTTTTAAAATTTTTTTAGAGACAGGATCCTGCTCTGTTATCCAGGCTGAAGTGCGGTGGCTCAATCATTGCTCACTGCAGCCTCCAATTCCTGGGCTCAAGCAATCCTCCCACTTTAGTCTCCCAAGTAGCTGAGACTACAGGCACGTGCCACCATGCCTGGCTAATTTTGTAATTTTTTGTAGAGACGAGGATCTCACCATGTTGCCCGGGCTGGCCTCAAACTTCTGGGCTCAAGCAATCCTCCCACCTTGGCCTCCCAAAGTGCTGGGATTACAGGCCTGAGCCACCATTTCTGGCCTACAGAGCAGGCTCCTTTGTCCAGATACATTGTCCTCCTCTTAAAGGAGCCTGTGAACGTCCTTCTCCTGGGCTTGGCCCTGGCCTTAGCAGTGACTGACATGGTGGTGAGGCCCCCAGCGCCACCTGCCCAGCCCACCTGGCTCTCCCAGCAGGAGAACCACACTCACTTGGTCTCCTCCAGCTCCTCTGTCCTCTGGATGGCATCAGTCTCGTATTTGGTCCTCCAGGTGGTGACCTCCGTGTTGAGTTTGGATACAAGGCGCTGTAGCTCCGACTTGCCTCCCTGCTCCTCCTCCAGCTGCTCCTTTACTAGGTCCAGGTCATGTTTGGTGTTGGCCAGGCTCACCACGGCGGTGCTGCGAGACTGTGGGGACCAGCGTGTCAGGGGCCCATGGGGACTTTCCGCAGCCCACAGGGCCACCACTTAGATACACATAACACTGGAGCAGCAGTGATGGCAGGTGAAAGGGGGAAGAGACACATGATCCCACAATCCAAACCACTGGGTTTTAATTTTCATCCTGTGACTTCTTCTCTTTCTATTATTGTCCACAAGGATATGTAATTTCATTTAGTCACATCACATCCTACAGTTTTGTAGTTAGCTTTTTTACTTGCTACAATATCAAATGCTTTTTGTGCTCCTTTGACATCTTCATAATCTGTAACTTTCTTTAGCTGGGACTATAGGTGTACACCACCATACCTGGAAACTTTTTTTTTTTTTTTCTCTCTGAGACTGAGTTTCACTCTTGTTACCCAGGCTGGAGTGCAATGGTGCGATCTCGGCTCCCTGCAACCTCCGCCTCCGCCTGTCTCAGCCTCCCGAGTAGCTGGGATTACAGACACCACCACACCCAGCTAATTTTTATATTTTTAGTAAAGACCGGGTTTTGCCATGTTGGCCAGACTGGCCTTGAACTCCAGACCTCAGCTGATCCACCCACCCTGGCCTCTCAAAGTGCTGGGATTACAGGCATGAGCCACCACGCCCAGCCAACTTTTTTATTTTTTATTTTGGTAGAGACAGGGTTAGCAGGGGTTGCGGGGGGCGGGTCTTGCTGTGTTGTTCAGGCTGGTCTTGAACTCCTGGCCTTAAGCGAACCCCACCTAAGCTTCCTAAAGTGCTGGGATTACAGCCATGCGCCACCAAACCCAGCTGTAACCTGTAACTTTAAGGAGGCAGCTGTCTCCACCACAACCCCACCCCCAAACAAACCTTTGACTCTTCATCCAGCTGCCTCTTGTAATCATCCACTTGTGACGTCAGGGATGTCTTTATCCGTAGGATTTGGTTGAGCCGGCTCTGGGACTCCTCATATTCCCTGCTCAGTTCACTATTTTCAGCTGGGTGAGAAGGGAATGGAAGAAATATTGGCTGGTTCCCCAGCCAGAGCCTAAGTTCCCCAGGGCATTGCTCCTAAAGTACCCAATAAATATGGTGACTTGGCCAATGGAGCTGGAATGGGGAGCACGGTGGATCACCACTCTAGCCTCCAAATTAAGTGAGCCCAGGAGAAAGGCAAGTGCTCAAGGGTTGCCAAGATCCAGGTAACCTGCATGGACTTAGGGGCCTCACATAATGAAACCCCCATCTCCTACATGTCAGGAGATGCAGTGGAGGAGTTTGGAGAAACAGTGGGATAGAGACTATTTCCTTTGTAAAACGTATTTGTCACCATTCCAGAACCTACACTCCTGTCAATTGTGGGATGATTACTGGAGCCAGAGGCCAGGAAGAAGTTCATGAGCCCGAGAGAAAAAGCAAGGATTTCCAGTTCTACCCTGTAAGTCACTGAGCTCACTGAGCTGCACTTTTCTTATCCATCAAGTGGGGATATTGATTTTTTTTTTTTTTTTTTTTTTTGAGACGGAGTCTCGCTCTGTCACCCATGCTGGAACGCAGTGGCGTGATCTCAGCTCACTGCAAGCTCCGCCTCCTGGGTTCACACCATTCTCCTGCCTCACCCTCCTGAGTCGCTGGGACTACAGACGCCTGCCACCATGCCTGGCTAATTTTTTGTATTTTTTTTTTAGTAGAGACGGGGTTTCACCGTGTTAGCCAGGATGGTTTCGATCTCCTGACCTCGCGATCCGCCCGTCTCGGACTCCCAAAGTGCTGGGATTACAGGCATGAGCCACCGCACCCAGCCTTTTTTTTTTTTTTTTTGGAGACTGAGTTTCACTCTTGTCACCCAGGCTGGAGTGCAGTGGCATGCTCTCGGCTCACTGCCACCTCTGCCTTCCAGGTTCAAGTGATTCTCCTACCTCAGCATCCCAAGTAACTGGGATTACAAGCATGTGCCACCACGCCCAGCTAATTTTTTTTTTGTATTTTTAGTAGAGACCAGGTTTCACCACGTTGGCCAGGCTGGTCTCGAACTCCTGACCTCAAGTGATCTGCCCACCTCGGCCTCTGAAAGCACTGGGATTACAGGCATGAGCCACTGTGCACGCCCTGATATTGATTTTTTTTTTTTTTTTTTTTTTTTTTTAGGTGGAGTCCTGCTCTGTTGCCCAGGCTGGAGTGCAGTGGCACAATCATAGCTCATCGCAGCCTTGAACTCCTGGGCTTAAGCGATCCTCCCGCCTCAGCCTCCCAAGTAGCTGGGACCACAAGTGTGCGCCACCACACCCAGCTATTTAAAAAAATTGTTTTGTAGAGATGAGGGTCTTGCTATGTTGCCCAGGCTGGTCTCAAACTCCTGGCCTCAAGTAATCCTCCCTCTTTGGCCTCCCAAAGTGCTGGAATTACAAGTGTGAGCCACTGCACCCAGCCAGGATATTGTCAAAGAATTCCAAACGTGAGAAATAAGGCGAAAGGATGCCTGCAAGTTCTCTTGATGTCACACCGGAGCACTAACAGGCCCACCTGCAGACTATTTAGTTCTCTAAGGAAATGTCCCTTTGTTTGACTTACTCTTTACCCCTGTGTTATTAGAGCACAGCTTCTGCAAAGTTAGAAATTAACTTATACATTGATAAATTGCCAGTTATTTTTGTTACAGAGATGGAAAGATGCATCTCTATGACAAAGGTGTGTTTCTTCCAGCAGGGGGGGAAGAAAAACCCTAAACTAAACCCGAGGTTACAGTATTAGTGTCCATAGGCTATTAACTAGTTCTGCATCTAACTTAGCAAAGTTATTTTAGCATTTCTTTTCCCAGCTGAAATCTCTGCCTTTTAAATGCTCTTTGAAGACAGCTTTACCATTTTTTCTGGTTCCCTCATTAAGGAGTTAAATAAATCCTTGACACATGTTCGCTTTCTATTGGTATGTGGGTCATGTTTAAAAATGTTTGAAAATTGTATTTTGTCAGCATGAATGCCTCTCCTGCTGATCTCACCGGGAAGGTGAGAGGACGGATACGAAAACGAGTTGAATTGTGTTCCCTGTTTTGCACTGTAAAGATGTTACTTGGAATATTCAGCAGGTGGAATAAAATCTCCTTGTCTCATCACGAGGGGTTTGGATGGGAATCTTCCAAGGCCAAGAAAGCTGTTTCCTTGAGCATCCCAGTTCCTTTCCATGCACTGCTCCTTAGCAAGCTTCAGGGCAGAGAGGGCTCACCTTGGAGGCGGGTCCTGATGGCATTGATTTCTGCCTGGTTTCGCTCTAGCTCTGCCACCTTCGCATTGGCTTCTGATAAGCTGTCTTCCAGCTTTCTGACGTGGGCCTCAGCATTCATCTGCTTAGGAAGGAAGAACTCAGTGGGGAAGTTGCGGGTGGGGGAGGCCAAGCCCTCCCTACTTTCCCCTTGATTTTTGCCCTGTTCCTCCTGTGTGCCTCCCAGGCTACCTGCCTAGTCCTTCTAGAATGCCCCTGTCTCAGAAACCCCAAATGGCTCACCACTGCTTTTTCTTTTATTTCTTTTTTTTTTTTTTTTTGAGACAGGGTGTCACTATATCACCCAGGCTGGAGTGTGTAGATGCAATCATAGCTCACTGTAGCCTCGACATCTTGGGCTCAAGCCATCCTCTCACCACAGCCTCCTGAGTAACTGGGACCACAGGTGCATGCCACCATACCTGGCTAATTATTTTATTTTTTGTAGAGACAAGGTTTCACTGCATTGCCCAGGCTGGTCTTGAACTGGGCTCAAGTGATCTGCCTGCCTTGGCCTCTCAAAGTGCTGGGATTATAGGCATTAGCCACTGTGCCTGGCCTGTTGAGCATTTCTTATGTGCCAGAAACTATTGCAGCCCTCACAATAGCACTCTAAGGTGGGGATTATGACAACTGTCTTCATGTTATAGATGAAGAAATTGAAGCACAGGTTATTTTTATTTTTTATTTTTATTTTTTGAGACAGAGTCTCGCACTGTCGCCCGGGCTGGAGTGCAGTGGCACAATCTCAGCTTACTGCAACCTCTGCCTCCCAGGTTCAAGCAATTTTTGTATTTTTAGTAGAGACAGGGTTTCGCCATGTTGGCCAGGCTGGTCTGGAACTCCTGACCTCAGGAAATCCGCCTGCCTCAGTCTCCCAAAGTGCTGGGATTACAGGCGTAATCCATTGTGACCAGCAGGTGATTTTATTTTATTTTAGAGACAGGGTCTCACTCTGTTGCTCGGGCTGGAGTGCAGTGGCGCAATGATATTCACTTCACTGCAGTTTCAACCTCCTGGGCTCAAGCAATCCTCCTGCCTCAGCCTCCTGAGTAGCTAGGACTACAGGCGCATGCTACCATCCCTGGGTAATTTTATTTTTTGAAGAGATGAGGTCTGACTATGTTGTCCAGGTTGGTCCCCAACTCCTGGCCTCTCAAAAGCGATACTCCTGCCTCAGCCCTCCAAAGTGCTGGGATTACAGGAGTGAGCCACTGTGCCCGGCCCACAATTAGGTTATTCACCTTGGACTTCTGTATTGTCTCCACGCTGGCACTGAGGTCGTCAATCTCGGCCTTCATGACCTGTTTATCCTTCTCCAGCTTGGACTTGACCCTCTGCAGGCTCTCCACATGCTCTGTCAGCTCGGCCATGGAGTCCATGTGCTTCTTGCGCAGCGTGGAGGCCGTCGCCTCACTCTGCAGGGCGGCCTCTTCCAGCTCCCGCCGCAGCTTCAGCAGCTCAGCCTCCCGCTTGCGGTTCTGCTCGATCTGGGGTAGAAGAGGAGCGGCTTAGCAGAAATGGCCAGTGCCAGCCTTTTTGGGGTGGACACTGCCCAGCTGCTCGGTGGTTCCCTGATTTTCCTGCACCTCGCTGAAAGAAGTCCTGCTTAGCCTTTGTGGGGCGGGGGTTGCCCACAGGAATTGTTTAGGGAGTGTTGTGTGTTAAATTGTACCCTTCAAAAAGATATACTCAAGTCCTAACCGTGGGTACCTGTGAATGGGACCTGATTTGGAAATAGCGTCTTAGCAGAGGGAGCTAGTTAAGATGTCATACTGGATTAGGGTGGGCCCTAATCTAATGACTAATGTCCTTTTTTTTTTTTCTTTTTTTTTTTTGAGAAGCAGTTTCACACTTGTTGCCCAGGCTGCAGTGCAGTGGCACGATCTCAGCATGCTGCAACCTCTGCCTCCTGGGTTCAAGTGATTCTCCTGCCTCAGCCTCCCAAGTAGCTGGGATTACAGGTGCCTGTCACCATGCCCAGCTAATTTTTTTGTGTTTTTAGTAGAGATGGGGTTTTACCATGTTGACCAGGCTGGTCTCGAACTCCTGACCTCAGGTGATCCACCCACCTCAGCCTCCCAAAGTGCTGGGAGTACAGGCGTGAGCCACCGCACCTGGCCGGGCTCTCAGATTTCTACTCACTATATTCCTGCCCTAATCATTCCAGGTCCAGGTACTGACAACTAGGATCAGCTCCACAGTCCACTGAGATTGTCCAGACTGGCCAGTCAGGAGCCTGTTCACCCTGCCTCACCTGTTCCTTCCAATGGGAGCCAGAGTAAAGGCCTTTGCCTACATTTCTCCCCTGGCCATCTGCCTCCTAACCAGCCTCAGTGCCTCTCTGGCCCTGCGTGGCCTGCTGTGCCCTGTCTTCTTGGGAACTGTGAGTAGCAAACTCTTTCTGTTTGTTTTCAAGAGACAGGGTCTTGCTCTGTCACCCAGGCTGGAATGCAGTGGTGCCATCATGGCTCACCACAGCCTCAACCTCCCTGGGCTCAAGTGATCCTCCTTCTTTAGCCTTTTGAGTATCTGGAACTACAGGAATGTGCCACCATGCCCAGCTACCTTTTTTTTTCCTTTTTGAGAGATGGGCTTTTGCTGTGTTGCCCAGGCTGGTCAGAAACCCCTGGGCTCAAGTGAGCCTTCTGCCTTTGCCTCCCCAGGTGTTGGGATTACAGGCATGAGCCACTGCTCCAGGCCTCATTTTTAAATTATTAATTGGTTTCTCCTCAAGTCTGTCTCAGGAACCTAGCAAGGATGAACTGGTCTTGATCCCACTGCTTACAGTCCGGCATTTTTTCTCCCTACATGCGGGCAGGGCTGGGGGTTTCTGGGCCCCCTGGGATGGGTACCTGAGCCGACGTGGCTCCACCCGCTTCCTCCAGCCTGTCACTGAGGTCTTCGAGATCCCGGGACAGGTCACTGCGTTGTTTCTCCACCTGGGATGGAAATTTTTGTTTTGAGATAGAGCCTTCCTCTGTGGCCCAGGCTGGAGTGCAGCAGCACCATCTCGACTCACTGCAACCTTCACCTGCCTGGCTCAAACAATCCTCTAACCTCGCCTCCCGAGTATCTGCGACTACAGGCACGTGTCATCACACCCAGCTAATTTTTAAAGTTTTTGTTGAGATGGGTTTTCACCATGTTGCCCAGGCTGGTCTCCTGGTCTCAACTGATCCTCCTGCCTTGATCTCCCAAGGTATCTGGATTACAGGCATGAGCCACTGTGCCTGGCCATGGGATGAGATTTAATGATACCAATGATAATTACCCAGGGCTCCTTTTTCTCCAGTAAAGAGCATGATGACTGCTTCACCTTTGAGAAGCCAGGATTCTGTGCCTGGGGGCCTTGTGCCCTGCCGGTCATCAGTGAAGGACACCGTCTTCCCCACACTGGGTGAGCATTAGTGCCCATCTTACCCGCCACCTGTCCAATTTGGCTGAATTTGGGGTTAGGTACACTGTGATTTGTCTCCCACCAGCTTTCTGGGCTCATGTCCTGTAGGATCCCCACCCTCAAGCCTCCCTCCATGCTCTGCTCTTACGAACACGTGCTTTCTCTGTTTACACCTTCATCCCAATGAAGGTAGGTGCTATCTTATTCCCTTTGCCCAGTCCTTCCTCCCTATGTCTACCTGTTGAATTCCATCTTTGAGGTCAAGTGTTCCCTCCCCCATCTCTCCCAGGTAGAACCAGCGTCTTCTCCTCTGGACTCAAGCCTTTCACGTAATGATTAATGTGAATGTGCAGTTCAGTCTCTGGCACACAGCAGGTGCTCAAGAAGCAACTAGACTTTTTTGCTGGACACCTGCCTTCTCTACTGGTTTCCTTAGCGGAGGTTTCTATCCATGGTTGGATGTATGGCTGCCGTTACGTCTTTTGACTCAAGAAGGGGAAACATATTTCATTTACCTTGGCTCTCATGGCCCTCTCAGCTTCTAATTCTTCCTCCAGCTCTTCAATTCGGGCCTAGCAGACAGAGAAGGGAGGGGATCCATCTCTTCCAGGCAAAGTTAGTAAGTTAGCCCCTTAGCCTTTTAGGATGGAAAATAGGGATGTGAGAATATGATAGCCACTGTCAAAAGCAGAGAGAGGCAGATCCCAGAGAGCACGCGCAAAGGCCCCGGGGCAGGCAGGAGTGGACCTGGCATGCGTGACACCCAGCCAGGAGCCAGCATGGCTGGATAGAGTGGAGGGAAACACTCGGTAATAAGGTCAGGCAGGGAGCAGTTGGAGGGCCTCATAACCATGGTAGGGACTTTGGATTTCACCCCTAGTGAGGGGAACGTGGGTCCATCTCCAAGGACTCTATGGCACTCTCGCTCCTCAGGAAACCTCAGCCACCAAGTAGCTGATGCGAACAAAGGGTTCAGAGAAGTGCATTTCTGACAGAGAGCTCATGCTTCTTGGTCCTGGACATACCTGGTGCTCCTTCAGTTTCCTCTGCAGCGTGGAATTCAGAGACTGCTCATCCTCGTATTTCGAGTTGACAGAGTTTATTTCCAAATCCCTCCTGCAAGGGAAGGGTTGGTCTCCTGAGGAAAGGCTCTGAGGGCAGACCAGCGAGCTGGTGAGGGAATGGCGCCTGGGCTGCCAGAGGAGGCCTTGAACCTGCCGAAACGCACCCATTTCCCAGCCTCTTCTGGCCTTCTGTGGTGACAGCCCAGAAGGTCTCACGCTACAGAGCAGTTAGACCTCTGAATGAGCTCCTCAAGCATTTCATCATTCATTCATTCATTCACATATTTACTCATGTGACACTTTTTTTTTTTTTTTTTTTGAGATGGAGTCTCGCTCTGTCGCCCAGGCTGGAGTGCAGTGGCCGGATCTCAGCTCACTGCAAGCTCTGCCTCCCGGGTTTACGCCATTCTCCTGCCTCAGCCTCCCGAGTAGCTGGGACTACAGGCGCCCACCACCACGCCCGGCTAGTTTTTTGTATTTTTTTAGTAGAGACGGGGTTTCACTGTGTTAGCCAGGATGGTCTCCATCTCCTGACCTCGTGATCCACCCGTCTCGGCCTCCCAAAGTGCTGGGATTACAGGCTTGAGCCACTGCGCCCGGCCGACACTTTTTTTTTGAGACAAGGTGTTGCTCTGTCACCCAGAATGCAGTGCAGTGGTATGATCATGGCTCACTGCAGCCTTGACCTCCTGGGCTTATATGATCCTCCCACCTTAGCCTCTCTGGTAGCTGGGGCCACAGGCTGGCTCAATCATGCCCAGTTAATTTTTGTAATTTTTGTAGAGATGGGGTCTTGCTACATTGCCCAGGCTGGTCTTGAGCTCCTGGCCTCAAAGCCATCCTCCCGCCTTGGCCTCCCAAAGTGCTGGGATTACAGGCATGAGCCACTGTACCCGACCTGGTCACAGGCTTTTATGATGCCTCCCTGCCTTGCTGAGTCCTCAGTGTTCCCTGGGATGGTGGTGCTGGCCTCCTCCCCAGTGCCCACCAGGTATTGTGTGACGTTGGGCGTTCCCTGTGGACAGGGCAGCCCCTACCTCTCTGCATATCTTCCATGCCTGGCAGGTACTTGGGACGTGCATGAATGTATGTGAGGCCCTCCGTACAGTGACTGGCTCCTGGCACCCTCCAGGCAACTCCAGCTATTGCTACAATTGTGACGGACAGAATGAACGACGACAAGACATACTTTTTCACCACCTCCTCGAGATCCAGCTTGGAACGCTCCATCTCATTGAGGTTGTCGATGGTCATCTTCAGGTCACTCTCAGCTTTCCGACGAGCCTTTTCCACCTCTGCCCGGATTTTCTTTTCCTGCTCCCAGTTATCCTCCAGCTATGGAGACAAGAACAGCAAGAGAAGGTAGATGAGGAGAGTCTGAGGTCAAAAAGCAAGAAGGAACCAGACTGGGTCCGATCCTTTAGCTGTGGCATCAGAAGGGCCCTCACACCCTGGGGGATGTGTTGGACCAGTTCTCAAAACTTATCTTCAGACCCCGTAGCCCCAGAGGGATCTGGCCTTGGAGTTGTAAAGGCGGCCATGGCAATGGGTATTACCTCGTGGATCTGTGTGCTCAGCTTGCTGTTATTCTTGGTCAGGTGGTTCACCTTGTCCTCCTCAGCCTGTAGGTCATCCAGAGTTTTCTAGAAGGATAGATATACACGTGAGTGCCGTGAGGCCCAGTGGGAGCAGCTAAACAGTCCTGATCCTCAGTCATCACTTCTGAGCTGTGCAGCTCCCAGGCTTTGGGGAGTTCAGTTGACTTTGGCGAGTAGGTACTGAGCACCTGCTCCTGGGTGTGGGTGAGGCCCGAGCAGATGGACCAGAGTCACCCATCAGGGAGGTCAATTGCTTGAACCAGGGAAGTTGAGGCTGCAGTGAGCTATGATCATACTACTGCACTCCAGCCTGGGTGACAGAGTCAGACCCTGTCTCTACAAAAAATACAAAAAATAGCCAGGTGTGGTGGCACATGTCTGTAGTGCCAGCTGCTCAGGAGACTGAGGCAGGACGATCATGAGCCCAGCAGGTTGGGGCTGCAGTGAGCTATGATGGCACCACTGTATTTCAGCCTGAGCAACAGTGGGACCTTATCTCTGATTCCCCAGGGGGCATATGGGAAATAGGTGGGGTGCTTCTGGTTGTCACAGTGATTGGAGGCCCCTCTGACATTTAGTGGATGACTCCAGCGATGCTGGACATCCCATTTTGCTCTTGGACCATCTGGTACCATGAAGAAGAATTCTGTAGAACACATTCCTGATGTCCCACCCAGGCACTCACGTGAGTAAAACAACCATTTCTACTCTTCTAAACCTAGAGCCTAGCACCCTTTTACATGTAACTCAATGTTCTTTTTCATTTAATATGCACTACAATTTTTGTTTTTTTGAGATAGGATCTCACTCCGTCACTCAGACTGGAGTACAGTGGTACGATCATAGCTAACTGCAGCCTCCACCTCTTGGTCTCAAGCAACCCTCTTGCCTTAGCCTCCCGGCTAATTTTTTTTTTTCTAGTTTTTGTAGAAACAGGGTCTTGCTGTGTTGCCCAGGCTGGTCTTGAACTCCTGGGCTCAAGCAATCCTTCTGCCTCAGCCTCCCAAGTAGCTGGGACTAGAGGCGCACACCAGCACACCTGGCTAATTTTTAAATTTTTTGTAGAGACAAGGTCTTGCTATGTTTCCCAGGTTGGTCTCAAACTCCTAGGCTCAAGTGATCCTCCTGGCTCAGTGATCCTCCTGTAATCCTCATGCTAAGATTACAGGGATGATCCACGGCCTGCACTGGCCTGCACTACATTTTATTTTTTATTTGTTTATTTATTTGTTTGTTTATTTATTTATTTATTTATTTATTTATTTATTTTGAGACAGGGTCTCGCTCTGTTGCCCAGGCTGGAGTGCAGTGGCATGGCCCACTGCAACCTCTACCTCCTGGGTTCGAGCAATTCTCATACCTCAGCCTCCTGAGTAGCTGGGACTACAGGTGCGTGGCACCACACCTGGCTAATTTTTGTATTTTTAGTAGAGACGGGGTTTCACCATGTTGGCCAGGCTGGTCTCAAACTCCTGACCTCAGGTGATCCGCCCACCTCAGCTTCCCAAAGTGCTGGGATTACAGGCATGGGCCACAGTGCCCGGCCTATTTGTAGATTCTCTATTTGTCCATTTACCTACTCCCCGAAACATATTTGTAATCCAAAATCAATACTCGCAACACTTTCTCAGTTATTTGCAAACACGCATGTGGGGTGGGAGAAACTTTGGTGCACACATTCCCTGCTGAGGTTGAGCAAAGTGACGCTCTGCCTTTTTGTTTCAGCCTCATACTGTAAACAAATGTCATTTTTATGCTCTATTTAATGCCATGTCTTTTTTTACTTTTTTTTTTTTATGGGGGGTTTTGCTGCTTAAAATGACCCCCAAGCACAGTGCTGAGCGGCTGTTGAGTATCCCTAAGTGCAAGAGGGCTGTGATGTGTGCGAGAGAAGCTTCATTCAGACACAAGGTATAGTGCTGCTGGCCCTAAGTTCAGTGTGAATGAATCAGCAATTTAAATAAGACATACATAACCAAGTAATGTATTGACCATAGTTGCATGAATTATGTATTGATTGTTTGATGAAAATGTTGGTGGGGCAGGCGGTGGCTCATGCCTGCAATTCCAGCACGTTGGGAGGCCGAGGGGGAGGATCACTTGAGCCCAGGAATTCAAGACCAGCCTGGGCAACATGATGAAACCCTACATGGAATACAAAAATTGGCTGGGCGTGGTGGCTCACACCTATAATCCCAGCACTTTGGGAGACTGAGGCAGGTGGATCACGAGGTCAGGAGTTTGAGACCAGCTTGGCCAACATAGTGAAAGCCCGTCTCTACTAAAAATACAAAAAAATTAGCCAGACATTGTGGCATGCACCTGTAATCCCAGCTACTCGGGAGGCTGAGGCAGGAGAATCGCTTGAACCTGGGAGGCCGAGGTTGCAATGAGCCAAAATGGCGCCACTGCACTCCAGCTCGGGTAACAGTGCGAGGCTCCGTCTCAAAAACAAACCAACAAAAATTTGCAGGGTGCAGTGGTACGTGCCTATAATCCCAGTTACTCAGGAGGCTGAGGTGGGAGGATCGCTTGAGCCTGGGAAGTCAAGGCTACAGTGAGCCTAGATTGTACCACTGTACTCCAGCCTTGGTGACAGAGTGAGACCCTGTCTCAAAAAAAAAAAGAAAAAAAAAAAAGTTATGACCAGAAGCTTGTGAGAGTCTAACCCTGTATTTTCCCCAGGAGCAGTGGTTCATATTTGCTAATTCAGTATTGAATTATTATTGGTTAATTCAGTGTTTATGGCAACTTTACAGAACATAATGGCTGTGAGGCCAGGTGCGGTGGCTCACGCCTGTAATCCCAGCACTTTGGGAGGCTCAGGTGGGAGGATCACTTGAGGTCAGGAGTTCGAGACCAGCCCGGCCAATGTGGTGAAACCCCGTCTCTACTAAAAATACAAAAAATTAGCTGGGCATGGTGGCGCGTGCCTGTAATCCCAGCTACTAGGGAGGCTGAGGCAGGAGAATCACTTGAACCTGGGAGGTGGAGGTTGCAGTGAGCCAAGACCACACCACTGAACTCCAGCCTGGGTGACAGAGCGAGCCTCATTCTCAGGACAACAAAAACATAAGCAGTGTGAATAACACTCATCGACTGTGTTTGTTATGAAAGGAGGCTCTGGGTCTGATATACTTGAAAATCACAGGGCAAGGGTGGCAGTTCCTGAGGCGGCAGGGAGAGGCACTCAGGGGACATGTGGATTCACAGTGTCAGCAAACACAGGGACGAGGGGTCCACTGTCCGGCTCTTTGCCCCTGTTTCTCTGGAGGTCAGCACTGGTGGCCGGTCAGAGCCGGCTCTGCATTCAGGAGCCTGAGCCTGTGACAGTGGCCCTGGGAAAGTCGGTGGGTCTCCCCATGGCCTCAAGAGCTCATGACCTGTTGTTGCCACAGTGTCTTAGGCTTTACTGGGGCTTTTGAGCTCACGGGGCACTTCCATACACCCCACTCCATCCCTACCACTCTGGTGAGCATACTTTCTCCAGTGTGCATGGGTCCAACCTAACTCATAATTGTTTTGTTGTTTGTTTGTTTTGAGACAGAGTCTCGCTGTCACCCAGGCTGGAGTGCAATGGCGCAATCTTGGCTCACTGCAACCTGCAACTCCTGGGTTCAAGTTATCCTCCTGCCTCAGCCTCCTGAATAGCTGGGACTACAGGTGCGTGCCACCAGACCTGGCTAATTTTTGTAATTTTTTGTAGAGATGGGAGTTTTGCCATGTTGCCCGGGCTGGTCTCAAACTCCTAAACTGAGGGGATCCTCCTGCCTCAGTCTCCCAAAGTGCTGGGATTAAAGATGTAAGCTGCCATGCCTAGTTGATTCATAATTGTTCATAGCTCCCCCTCTTGCTCTCAAAACTGTCCTAGTTTGGAAGACAAATTATATTGTCACCCCACTTATAACAAACTTGGAAGGAAGGCAGTAAGAAGGGGCCACACCCATGTCACTCTTGAGGAAACCGAGATATACGAAGAATTCCTTAACTTTCCTAAGGCTCCAAGCTGAGGGGGCAGCAGGGCCGGGATTTGAACTCGGGGCTCCAATCTCTGATGGAAAGCACACTGTGCCAAGCTCCAGCTGCTGGGCCGAGGGAAGACGCAAGGGAAACCTACCTGGTACAGCTCCTCCAGGGCCCTCTTCTCCTTCTGGAGCTTGGCGATGGAGTCTTCACGGAGCGAGAGGTCCCCGGTCAGGGTACGGACCTTGTGATCCAGGGCCTAGAAACCAGGGGAGGGAGAGAGGTACAGCCTTAAACCTGGAGGGAATCCTCAGCTTGGGTGTACCCTTGAGTCTCCTGGGAGCTTGAGAAATGCCAGTGCCCAGGGCATGTCCCAGACCAACCCAGTCAGAACCATGGGGGTGAAAGGGAGCAGCAAGAACCTTGGCTTCTCAAAGCATGGTCCCCGGACGTCAGCAGTGGCGTCCCCTAGGAGCATGCTAGAAATACAGACTCTCGGACTCCGCTGGGCCCTCCAGAGTCTGCACCTGACAGTATCCCCGGTGGTTTGTGTGTGCAGCAGAGCAGGAGAAGCTCAAGTTTAGGCGGAGCCCCCGCTTACCCTGCTGGAGAACCCCACCTACCTGCAATAGCAGGTAGTGCCCTTGGGACCAGGGGCCGGCCAGATGGCATCAGGAGCCAGGGCTTCCCCCAGGGAGCTGCTCAGAGGGGCAGCAACTGCTTGTTTGGGCAGAAATTCAACAGCTGAAGGTGGACACTTCACCGTGATGGGAACAGCTCTCAGTCCCCTTAGTCAGCTGCCCTGCCCAGCAGACCTGTCGGTAGTAACGGACATGTTCTCTGCCTTTGCCGTCCCATGCAGTGACACTTACCGCACGTGGCTGCTGAGCACCTGTAATGTGGCTTGTGCAACCGAGGAATTGCATTTTAGGTTGTAAATTAATGGATATGACAATAGCCTCATGTGGGCTGGGTGCAGTGCCTCTTGCCTGAAATCCCAGCACTTTGGGAGGCCAAGGCGGGCAGATCACCTGAGGTCAGGTGTTCAAGATGAGTCTGGCCAACATGGCGAAACCCTGTCTCCACTAAAAATACAAAAATTAGCTGGGCATGGTGGCGCCACACCTGTAGTTCCAGCTACTCAGGAGGCAGAGGTATGAAAATCACTGGAACCCGGGAGGGGGAGGTTGCAGTGAGCCGAGATCGCACCATTGCACTCCAGCCTGGGTGACAGAGTGAGAGTGAGACTCTGTCTCAAAACAAACGAAAAAGCTAAAAAAAAAAAAAAAAAAAAAAAACCAAAACACCACATGTGGTCAGTGGTCAGGGCACTGGGCGTAGCCACCATAGGGGCTTCAGGTATGGCCCCTGACGGTGGCCTGAGAAAAGCGTGGCAGGGCCCTGGCCTCTCCTCACCTGCTTCTCCTTCTCTGTCTTGGCCAGTGTGGTTTCCAGGCCCTCCAGGTCCCGCTTCAGGTCACTCAGCTCCCCCTCCAGCTTGCGCTTGGCAGCACTCAGCGAGGCCGCTGTGCCCTCTTCCTCCTCCAGCCGCTCCTGCATGTCTGAGATCTGGCTCTCCAGATCCATCTTGGTCTTCATCATCTGTGTCAGGCGCTCCTCTGCATCCATCAGGTTCTCTTGCTCCTGTTGGGAGAAAGAGCCCCGGTGGCAGGCAGGGTCCAGGCAAAGACCACACCAAGACACTGGACAAGCCTTGAGCTGAACAAATGTGTCCTGGGGGTTGGACAAGGGGCTGGGCTATCTCTGAGCTCCTTTTTTTTGTGTGTGTGTTTTTTTTTGAGTCAGGGTTTTGCTTTGTTGTTCAGGCTGGAATGCAGTGGTGTGATCACAGCTCACTGCAGTCTTGACCTCCTGGGCTCAAGCAATCCTCCCACCTCATCCTTCCAAGTAGCTGAGGCTACAGGTACACACTGCAATGCCCAGCTAAGTTTTTTATTTTTATTTTTGAAACAGGGTCTCGCTCTGTCACCCAGGCTGGGGTGCAATGGCACAATCATGGCTCATTGCAGTCTCGACCTTCTAGGCTTAAGCAATCCTCCCACTTCAGCCTCCTGAGTAACTGGGACTACAGATGTGCCACCATACCCGGCTAATTTTTAAACTTTTTTGTAGAGGTGGGGTTTCACTATGTTGCCCAGGCTGGTCTAGAACTCCTGGGCTCAAGCATTCCTCCTGCCTTGGCCTCCCAGAGTGTTGGGTTTACGGGCATGAACCATTGCACCTGGCCCAGGAGGATTCTTCCATCACTTTGGTCTTGCCCAGTCTCAGCCTCCACAAACAAAACGGGGATATCAGTTCAAGCAACTTCTCAGGGGTCTGAAGAGGATACTGAGAAATGATGTTGGAGGCCTTTGGGGACTGTGGAAAGAAAATGCAAGTGCCACACATACTCATGGCTGCAGAGACAGCCGTGGCAGAGCAGGGAGGACTGATGATGGAACTGGGCACCCTCCAGGCCTGGGTTTTCTACTAAGGGGCCTGGGACTTTGATCAAATCTCTAAATGTCTGCTGAACTGAGTTTTTCTACCCTGTATGACGCACGTGAAAATCGGGTGTCTTAACAGGGCGGCAGTGAGAGTCAAATCAGGGAAGGAATAGGAAAAGCTTTGCAAACCAGAAGGACCCCAGCAGTGAATTCACCATGGGACATTTAGTCAAGCATCCTTCAGAAATGACATCATTTATTCTTCCCTGCTGTGTTTCCCTGGACAGGTGAGGAAAAGGAGGCTTGGAGAGGGTAAATTGTCAAGTTCGTAGGGCAGAGCTCAGCCCTGATTCCAGGGGACGCTGTTCTCACCCCATCTTGTGGCCACCATCCCTGAACTTTCCCTGCAGGCAGGTCCTGTAGCTGTGTATGCCCAGCCTGCTGCTGTGTGCAAATAAGAGTTTGATGGAGACCAGGCACAAGGGCTCACACCTGTAATCCCAGCACTTTGGGAGGCCGAAATGGGAGTATCACTTGAAGCTGGGAGTTCAAGACCAGCCTGGGCAACAGTGAGACCCTGTCTCTACAAAAAATACAAAAAAATTAGCTGGGCGTGGTGGTATAGTCTCAGCTACTTGGGAGGCTGAGGTGGGAGGATCACTTGTGTCCAGGAGATGGAGGCTGCTGTGAGCTGTGATCAAGCCACCTCACTCCAACCTGGGCAACAGAGCAAGACCTTGTCCCTGTCTGTCTCTCTCTCTCTCTCTCTCTCTCTCTCTCTCTCTCTCTCTCTCTCTCTCTCACACACACACACACACATACACACACACACACACGAATTGGATGGAGACTTTTTGGTAGTTGGGTCGATGCTGGAGAATTTCCTGTGGTCGGGAGGGACATGGATTTTCAAAAGAGCTCGCCCTTCCTCCCTTCCAGGGTCCAGGCTGTACTGGGTTCCCCACCCTTCTCCCCGGCGACCCCACGTACAGCCTGCAGCTGAATGGTGAGGTCATTCTTCTCCTGGCTGAGCGTGGCTGTCTTCTCCTCCAGTTCCTTGACCTTGTTTACCAGCTCCTGGGTCTCGGCCATGGCTTTCCTGAGCTCCTCCTCCTTGGCCTTCATCTCCTCCTCTTGCCGAGCCACATTCAGGAGCGGCTTGACCTGGGCAATGAGCAACACCAAAGAGTGTTAGGAGAATGGGCTTTGCCAGGGGGTAAACGGAGGGCTGTGGAGTCTCTGCCTCAGGCGTGACCTCACGGCACCACTGTGGTGGGAAGCAGCTCTTGCTGTAACTCTGGGGTGGGGTCCCTCTCCACACATGCCACCAGGCTGAACTTGTGTAAAGCATCTCAAGAGAAGGCCCATCCTCACCTAGGACAATTCTTAGGATGCTCTTTAATCCTGAGTGACATGGAGTCAGGTGTCCTCAGCATCTGGGTGCCCCAAGGCTTACATCTGTTCTGCATGTTGTGTAGACACCAGGAGCCCCGGTGAAATCACAGCCTTGGGGTCCCCTCCCTCCTTCCTTCCCTACCGAATCCTCCCACTCTCTGGCGCTCTCAGTTTCTGTCTCTGTCTGTCTCATTTTGCTCTCTCTCTCTCACCCACTGTTTCTCTCTCTCTCTGTGTCTCTGTCTTTCTCATGCCATTCCTATCTCTGCCTCTCCTCAGTCTCTCTCTGTTGCTCTGCTCCCTCTGTTTTTCTCTCTCTCTGTCTCTCTTTCTCTGTGTCTCTTTCTCTGTCTCTCTCTCTGCCTGTCTCTCTGTTGTGCCAGCTCTCTCTCTCTCTCTCTCTCTCTCTTTCTCTCTCTCTCTCATTTTCTGTGTCGTTCTCTTTGTTTTTCTCTATGTGTGTGTCTCTCTCTCTGTCTCTTACTCTTTCTCTCTCTCTCTCTGTGTCTCTCACTTATTTCATCTTCTCTCTAACATGAAGTCCCACCTCTCGACTTGGCCTCGCAGGCCTTCCACAATGTAGCCCCTGCCCTCCTCCTTCACTGTGTCAGTTGACACTTCCCACCCTGGCCGGTGACCCTGCCCCTGTGTCTATAGGGCTGGGCCTTCTTTGCCATTTAGCCGGGAGCATTTGCTCCTACTCTGTACCCGCAGCACCCACAGGGACCTCTCTGTGCACTTGACCCTTCTCACCTATACTGGAGCACCAGGCTCCATCCAGTCCCACCACCCGTATTCTGCCCTGCATCTGCAAGCCCCTCAAAGACCTCCCTCCCATCCCTTGAGGGTTCCTAAAGCACCTAGCAGAGCTGGTGGGGCAGGTGCCCTGGGAACCACAGAAACATTATACCATAGATACAATAGATACATAGTCAATAGATACATTTCCCAGGAGGGAAAATGACCTAGACAGGGATTTGGGAGGAGGGACAGCCTGAGCCTCTTTTGAAAGATAACAGATAAACCTCGTTTGCTGCCAGCCTGGCTGTTGAGAATCTGAAATGTCACAGTGGCAAAGCTGGCATGAAAAGGTTGCAGTAACCACCATACCTTGCCACTGTGTAGCACTTTTTATTCAACGGAAACCTACTACAAGTGTTTTTTCATTGACCCAACCTATCCGGCTTTGTTAAATAAGATTAGAACTTAGAATACTAAGAGGAGAGGATTAAAAAAATAATAAACAATAAATAAAAATAAAAAGGCCGGGCACGATGGTTCATGCCTGTAATCCTGGCACTTTGGGAGGCTGAGGCGGGCGGACCACCTGAGGTCAGGAGTTCGAGACCAGCCTGGCCAACATGGTGAAATCCCATGTCTACTAAATATACAAAAAAATTAGTCAGGTGTGGTGGTGGGTGCCTTAATCCCAGCTACTCAGGAGGCTGAGGCAGGAGAATCGCTTGAACCCGGGAGGCAGAGGTTGCAGTGAGCCAGATCGTGCCACTGCACTCCAGCCTGAGCAACAGAGCAAGATTTTGTCTCAACAGCAACAACAACAACTAATTAGAACAGGACCTTGCTCTGTCAGGTCTAATTAGTAACGAGCAGGGGAGTTCACAGCTGTTCCTACCATGTCTTGCTCAGAAGGAACCTTAAAGGCCATTGGCCTGGGTCTTCCCAGAGTCTAATTGTATACCAAGGGATCTGGTAAGATGCATTCAAGCATAGACAGCCTTTGATTTGAGTTGTGACATAGTTACTTTCAAGGTAATTTAAAAAATGAAAAAGAACAAATCCACAATTTTGTGGATAACATTTGCTTAGGATGAGGTTAAAGCAGGTAAGACTGCAAAGTTTCCTTTTAAAGTAAAATTTGTGGCTGGGAACAGTGGCTCACACCTGTAATTCCAGGGGGCTGGGGAGTATCACTTGAGGTCAGGAGTTCAAGACTGGCTGAGGTAATGTAGCAAGACCCTCTCTCTACAAAAAGTTTAAAAATGAGCTGGGTGGGTGCTGTGTACCTGTAATCTCAGCCATTTGGGAGGGCGAGGTGGGAGGATTGCTTGAGGCCAGGAGTTTGAGACCAGCCTGGGCAACATAGCAAGACCCTGTCTCTTCAAAAACAAAAATTAAAGATTAGCTGGGCATAGTGGCACACACCTATAGTCCCAGCTATTTGGGAGGCTGAGGTGGAAGGATTGCTTGAGCCCAAGAGTTTGAGGCTGCAGTGAGCTATGATTGCATCACTGTACTCCAGCCTGGGCAACAGAGTGAGACCCTGTCTGAATATTTTTTTTTTTTTTCCCAAAATAAAAAAGCGAGGCCAGGTGCAGCGACTCACATCTATAATCCCAGCAGCACTTTGGGAGGCCAAATCAGGCGGATCACCTGAGGTCAGGAGTTTGAGACCGGCCTGGCCAACATGGTAAAACCCTGTCTCTACTAAAAATACAAAAATTAGCCAGGTATGGTGGCAGATGCTTGTAATCCCAGATACTCAGGAGGCTGAGGCAGGAAAATAACTTGAACCCGGGAGGCGGAGGTTACGGTGAGCCGAGATTGCGCCACCGCACTCCAGCCTGGGTGACAGAGTGAGACTCCATCTCAAAAAAAAAAAAAAAAAAAAAAAGTGAATTAATGTAAAGAAAGGTGAGTCATGGAACAGGCGGGGAAAGCCAGGCGGCACCTGCAATGCCTGGCCTTTGAGACATGCTCATCTAGATTCCTCTCCAATCCCAGGTCCTCCAGGGCCGGCCTGTGTATGGATACATTTGGGGAAGCAGAACTTACTATTCCTCCCTTTCCATTTGTGGTGGGTGCTGATTGTTAGCCAGTTCTTTCCCACGGGGAGTGTAAAGAAACTTCCTTGTGAGCTATGGAGGACTCAGGGCCACCCGAGATGACTCAGAGCCTGTCCCCACCCTCTGCGGGTCCTCCTTTCTCCTGAACACAGCTGCCTGGTGCCTGACTCCCTCCTCTGGTGCCCAGGGACATGTTCCCTCTTAATGGTGGCCCCAGCACAGGTGTGACTGGACCCACGTGCAGTGCCATGGCTGGTGGCTTCCTGCCTTGGTTGAGGGTGGCCTGGCTGCTTGGGACTTCTGTGGGTCCTACCAGCTGGCTGACTCACATACCACACTCACTGCTGTTTCGGAAGAACAGGAAATGAGAGGTCAGACCTTATTTCCCGAGGTTCCTCCAGCTCTAAGCCAAGAACTCACTGGAGTTGAAGATGCCTCAACATGCCCAGGGGCAAGGAGTCAATAATTAAGCTCACTTTTTTTGGTGGGGGTGGTATGGCACTCTCTATCTTAAGTGGATTTTATTTTGAGGGATGAGATGGAAGGCAGAAAGACACTTCCTCTCCTCTCCTTTCCTCTCTCCCTTCTTTTCCTCTTTCCCTTCCTTTCCTCTCTCCCTTCCTTTCCTCTCTCCCTTCCTTTCCTCTCTCTCTTCCTTTCCTCTCTCTCTTCCTTTCCTCTCTCTCTTCCTTTCTTTTCTTTTGAAATGGGGTCTCACTGTGTTGCCCAGGCTGGTCTCAAACTCCCGGCCTCAAGCAATCCTCCTGCCTCAGCCTCCCAAAGGGCTGGGATTACAGGTATGAGCCACTGTGCCTGGCCCCATGATTTTTCTTAGGGAGGAACTAGTCCCTGTCTGGACAGAGGCTAGATTTTGTCTCTAAGGTGCCCTCATTTTCAAACTGTTCTTGCAGCCTCTCCCGAGGGGCACCTCCGTCCAGGATCGAGCCCTCACCCAGCCCACAGGCAGCAGCAGTCCCCACTGGCCTGGCCCCTCGGCCCTCACCTTGTTATACAGCTTCCACCAGCCCCAGAAACGGAGCTGCAGGAACTTGCGCACATTCCGCTGAACGACTTTCAGGCCCATTCTGTGAAGAGAATCCAGGGTTGAATGGGTTACAATGAAGGTGTTAGGACCTGGCTTCCCTGGGGAAGGAGCAGGGCCTGGAAATAGAAGCCAGCAGATCTGCTTTGTCCAGACACCAAAGTGCTTTCTCAAGACCCAGCATTGCCCATGTGGTCTGGGGCAGGGAGACTCACGTTGGGGTCAGAGCTTAGCAGCACGATAAAGGAACTGAAGTGAACCCTGATGGAACCAGGTCCCTCCCACATGGCACCAGGCTGAGACAGACCAGTCATTGACTCCTGCATTTTCCCTCCTCCCCCAGATCACCCATTAGTCTCTGAATCCCACGGATCTGCAAAGATGCTGAAATCCACCCATGTCTTGTTCCCTGCAGCTTCATTCAACTGCCATTTATTGAGGACCTCCTGTGCACCAAGGCCCTGGGCTGAATCAGGCCAAGATCCCTCACATCAGCCCCTAACTGGTGTCCCTGCCTTCAGTCCAGGGCTGCAGGTAGCCTGCTGATGGGAACAGAAATTCATTACTAATTCTATGGCCACAAAGAAATAGAGTGAATCACAGGTCATCTGGGATGGACCTAACTTTTTTTTTTTTTTTTTTTTTTTTGAGACAGGGTCTCACTGTGTTGCCCAGGCTAGAGGGCAATGGTGCAATTGTGGCTTACTGGAACTTTGTACTCCCTGGTTCAAGCGATCCTCTTGCCTCAGCCTCCAAAGTAGCTGGGACTACAGGCATGCACCACCACCGCTATTTTTTTTTTTTTTTTTTTTTTTTTTGTAGAGATGGGATCTTCCTATCTACTGTTGCCCAGGCTGGTCTCAAACTCCTGAGCTCAAGTGATCTCCCACCTTGGCTTCTCAAAGTGCTGGGATTACAGGTATGAGCTACCAGACCTGGCCGGACCCGGCCATTTTTAAATTACCAGGTTAGGGAGATGGCTGAACAACATGATTCGAAGGGCAGGTATGTGGAGTGAGAATTGCTGAGTTCTAATCCTGGCTCTGCATGAACCTGTCCCAGTTCCTTAACCTCTCAGACTTCAGTTTCCACATCTGTAAAGTGGGGGTACTGGCCGTACCATGCCCCTCTCACAGCATCATTACGTGAATCAAGTAAGAGGAAGGCTGTGAAAGTGACTTGAAACTGTAAAGAGAGGGTTTATATTAGTTGTTTCCTGTTAGGGGTTAAGCTGTGTCCTCTGAAAGGATATGTTGAAGTCCTAACCGCCAATACCTAGGAAGGGAACCGTGTTTGGGAATAGGGTCTCAGCAAATGTAACTAGTTAAGATGAGGTGGTCATACTGGAGTGAGGTGGACCCTAATTCAATGATTGGTGTCCATATAAAAAGAGGGAAGATGGGCTGGGTGCAGTGGTTCACGCCTGTAATCCCAACACTTTGAGAAGCTGAGGCAGGTGGATTGCTTGAGCCCAGGAGTTTGAGATGAGCCTGGGCAACATAGGGAGACCTTGTCTCTACTAAAAAAAAAAAAAAAAAAAAATTAGCCAGGTGTGGTACTGTGCACCTGTAGTCCTAGCTACTCAGGAGACTGAGGTGGGAAGATCAAGCCCAAGAGGTTGAGGCTGCAGTGAGCTATGATCACACCACTGTACTCCAGCCTGGGCCACAGAGCAAGACCCCATCCCCCCTCAAAATTAAAATTTAAGGCGATGGATATCCCAGTTATCCTGATTTTGTTATATCACTGTATCAAGTTATCACATAAAACCCAAAATATGCATATCTATTAGGTATCAGTAAAAAATGTTTAAAAAATTCCTGTCATTTGAAACCACCCAGTGTGTGAACTTGGTTGCAGCAGCTCTGAGACACAGGGTTCTGAGAGACAGGGTTCCTTTTTTTCTTTTTTTTTTTGAGACAGAGTTTTGTTTCTGTCGCCCAGGCTGGAGTGCAATGGCACGATTGCGGCTCACTGCAACCTCCGCCTCCCGGGTTCAAGCGATTCTCATGCCTCAACCTCCCGAGTAGCTGGAATCGTAGGTGCCCACCAGCATGCCCAGCTAATTTTTGTATTTTTTGTAGAGACGGGGTTTCACCATGTTGGCCAGGCTGGTCTCGAACTCCTGACCTCAGGTCATCTGCCCACCTCGGCCTCCCAATGTGCTGGGATTACAGGCATGAGCCACCACACCTGGCCAGCCACACGGGGTTCTTTGTGCCATCAAAGATGTTGGCATCCACCCCTTGCCCACCACGCGGTGTGGCTAGTGGAGCTGGCCCTGAGTACTTGTGGCTCCTCTGGGCCTTCGTGTCGGTGTTTGTTCCAGCAAACAGTACCTTCGTTCCAGCATCTTCTTGAACTCCACCCTCATGAGGAAGCCCCGGAGGCGACACTGCAGCATCGTCATGATCTTGGCCAGACGCTCGTCCCTCATGTCCTCAAGCCTGGCCAGGATGCCCGCACGGAAGAACACCTGGGGGAAAGACGACACGCCTTTGAAAAAGCCTGGCTGTCACCGATGGCAGCCACTTGGGGGAGCTTTAAATCAAAGAAGGGTTTTTGTTTTTCGTTGTTTTGTTTTTGTGTTTTTGAGCAAGGATCTCTCTCTCTCATCCAGGCTGGAGTGCAGTGGTGTCATTACGGATCACTGCAGCCTCGACCTCCCGAGCTTAAGCAATCCTCCCATCTCAGTCTCCCGAGTAGCTGAAACTACAGGTACATACCACCATGCCTGGCTAAATTTATTATTATTATTGTAGAGATATGTTATCCAGGCTGGGCCTCCCAAAGTACTGGGATTACAGGCATGTGCCACCATGTCCAGCTAATTAAAAAAATTTTTTTCTGAGATGAGGTCTGGCTATGTTGCCCAGGCTGTCCTTGAACTCCTGGACTCAAGTGATCTTCCTACCTCAGCCTCCCAAAAGGCAGGAATTATAGGCATAAGCCACCATGCCCCGCCTATTGATGTTTTAAAAATCCCCCCAGGCCAGGCATGATGACTCACACCTGTCATCCCAGTGCCTTGGGAGGCCAAGGAGGGTGGATCATGAGATCAGGAGTTTGAGACCAGCCTGGCCAACATGGTGAAACCCCATCTCTATTAAAAATACAAAAAATTAGCCAGGCGTGCTGGCAGGTGCCTGTAATCCCAGCTACTCGGGAGGCTGAGGCAGGAGAATCACTTGAACCTGGGAGGCAGAGGTTGCAGTGAGCCAAGACAGTGCCACTGCACTCCAGCCTGGGAAACAGAGTGAGACTCCGTCTCAAAACAAAACAAAACAAAACCAAACTCCCCAGATGAGTCTAATGTATACCCAAGGTTGAGAACTTTGTTCTAGAGAAACTCCTGCACAGGGCCATGAGCAAGGATGTTCACAGCAGCACTGCAGTACCGTGTGGCAGTGACAATGTCACCTACCAATGAGGATGAAGCTTAGAAACATGGCAAAGCGATAAAATCACATCATGGAGGAATGTCACAGAGGGTGTGTCAAGTATGATACTTCCAAGAAGCTCAAAACCAAGCACGACCTGCAGGCATATGTGCTCAAGCTATTTTTGAAAGGTAAGGAAATGAGCCAGGTGGTGTGGCTTATGCCTGTAATCCCAACACTTTGGGAGGCCGAGGTGGGAGGATCGCTTGAGCCCAGGAGTTGGAGAATAGCCTTGGCAACATAGTGAGACCCAATCTATAAAAAATACAAAAATTAGCCAGGTGTGGAGGTGTGCACCTGTAGTCCCAGCTACTTGGGAGGCTGAGGTGGGAGAATCGCTTGAGCCCAGCAGTTTGAAGCTGCAGTGAGCTGTGATCGTGTCACTGCACTTCAGCCTGGATGACAGAGCAAGAGCATGTCTCTTAAGAAAAAAAAAAAAAGAACGGTTCATGTCAAAATTCAAGACAGGGTTACTCCTGGGGGTGGGAAGCGGGTGGGGGAGGAAAGACATGTAAGGTTGACATTCTGGGCTTTTCAGTGGGTTCACAGGGTGCTGGTTTTATTATTATGCTTCATAATGTAACACCTTTTTACAGGCTTCAAATAGGACATGATAGAAACTTTTAGAAGGAGAGAAGGTGCCAGGAGACCTGCATTCTGCCCTCAGCCTGCCTTGGATGTGCTGTGTGTCTGACTGTGGTTAAGTCACTGTCCTTTTGGAGGACCTAGGCCTCCTCTCTTGTTGGGGGAGAATGCCGCCTGCAGGGCCCCTTGGACCTCTGAGCTGCAGGAGCCCAAGATGCCACACGGGTCCAGGGAGGACAGCACCCAGCTGAGCCACTGTGGGCAAAAGATGAGGAAGAATGCTCTCTGCCCCCTAAAAGGCCCCTAAGGAGCTAGACATCGCAAGGTAGAGAAATCAGGCTTGATGTCATAAAACGTTTCCTGATATTTCAAAATTAATTGGCGTTGAGGTTTGGTCTTTGAAACAAGCATGTGGCTGGGGGTGGGGCCCACCTGAGCCAACTCCAAACATAGGAACACCATTTGCAGTCAGAACCATCCTGTTCTTTGTTCTGCTCCTGCTGCCGGTCTGCCTAGTCCTCAGGGAGCAAAAGTGTCCCCAGCAGCCCTGGGCCTTCCCCTGGAACTGACGTGCCTAATGCAACCCTTGTACAACAGCAGGATGCTGTCTGTTTGGCCAGGTGGCAAATGGGCCAGATTCTGAGCTGTGCCAGATTCTGAGATACCAGCTCCGGCTTCCCTGGCCACATGACCGGCGCCAGTGGGCCTGATGCCGACTAGCTGTGTCCCGCCTCGTTCTGTGAAGTTGGGCATGCCATCTCCACCCCCTCTCCAGGCTTTCTTAAGTTCCCCATCTGTCAAGGGTGGGTGGGGAAAGGAGGGGCCTGCTGGTTTCTAAGATTCTTTCCAGCTCAAGTATTCAACGATCCTGTCTTCAAACCTCGAGTATCCCCCGCAAGTCAATCTAGCTATTTACAGCACATCTTAATTGTGAAGGAGGCCAAAACAAACAGTTCCGGCAGGTTCTAGGGCAGTGTTACAATTCCACACACACAGTGTTATAAAGCAAGCTCCAGGGAGTGAGGGACTCATTCAATTCTCTTCACTGTGTGTCCCTAGAGCCTGGAACCGTGCCTGGCACACAGTAGGCACACCATAAGTGTTTGCTGAGTGACCAGATGTGTTAGAGGCACAGGCATGCTGGAAGCTTTCATGCCAAGCCTGCGTCATGCTTGAGAACTTGGAGAGAGAAATGATCTGCTCCAGGCAGCACAGAGGTAGGCTTTGAGCCCAACTCTCCTGACTGCAAAGCCAGTGAACCTCCTGTGTCACGGGGCGATCATGTTGGGGTGCAGTCTGTTGGTGGGGGGCAGGTGGGGCGGCTGTGGAAGGACGTCTGGCACCACTGGCCTGGCCAGCCTTTACAACCCCACCAGGATGCTGCGGGGCCAGGAAATGGGATAGACCCAGGGCAACTCAGGCCCCATGAGTCAGGAGCAGGAGGCTGCTCTGTCTGAGTCAGTCCCGACTCAGCCGCCGGCTCAGAGCTGGGCTTACAGTGCTTCATTGTCCAGGTTCTGCCCAAGCAAACTTCCCCATGGGTCAGATCCGGGACCTTGATTCTAATTGGCCCTTTTTATTCTTGGAAACTCAGGGCTCAGGCCAGGTGCAGTGGCTTATGCCTGTAATCCCAGCGCTTTGGGAGGCTGAGGCAGGAGGATTGCTTGAGCCCAGGAGTTTGAGACCAGCCTGGGCAACAGAGTGAGACCCCATCTCTATAAATAATTAAAAAAATTAACTGGGTGTGATGGTGTATGCCTTAAGTCCCAGCTACTTGGGAGGCTGAAGCAGGAGGATCACTTGAGCCTGGGAGTTCCAGGTTGTAGTGAGCTATGATTGTGCCATTGCACTCCAGGAAGACCCTGTCTCAAACAAAACAGTCGGGTTCTAAGAAATATTCTACCATGATTGACTTCCCCTCTGAGCTGAACTGGGTTCTATGCATGTTGCCTCTAATCTCCCCAAATTCTATGAGACTTGCATGATCAACCCTGATTTTTCAGGAAACTGATACTCTCAGCAACTGGCAGACTTGCCCAAAGCAGGCCATTGGTCAGTGACCAGGTGGAATGCATACCCCAAAGCCCACCTTCTTGGGAAAAGGCTGAGGGGGTGTGTAGGGGGAGACCGCCCACCAGACCCTACCTTGGTGTGTCCAATTTTGTATTCGTTCACATCCAGGTCAATGGCTGCAAGAAGCAGCTCCGAGGCCTTTTTGTTGTCCACGAACCCCTGGGGAATCACGTTGGGGTTCAGCACTTGGTACCTGGCAGGACAGAGATGATTGACAGTCATCACTGTGCCCAAGCCGACAGCACATAAAACATGTTCATGCGGTTATCTGCTGGTCTTTGGGATGGACTTTGGACAGGGACTAGACTTGTTTGACAGATGTCCCAGGGAGGCAGAGAGATGAGATCAATAGGAGGCTTTGGAATAAGGGCTCTAGCTTGGGAGTGGACATTGGTGTGGGTTAGGGGTATAGGGAGAAGCTGTTTCTAGAAATGAAGACACCAAAATTCCTTCCTGATAGAGGTTGAAGTTGAGAAAAGGGCATTGACTCAGATATCAGAAAAGAGCTTTTTTTTAAAATTTATTTTTTATTTATTTATTTTTTATCCTGACCTGTGAGCAGCCCCCTTTGTGATCTTGGATGCAAAAGTCCCCATTTGGGGACTTCAGAGGGGCTTGGATAAGGTGACCTCTAGTGACCTTTCCTGATCCATCAATCTGTGGTCTTATGTTCTAGGAAGTTACAGGAGGTAGAAGAAGATCATTTCTAAGGTGGAGGTATTAGTTACCCAGTGTTCCTCCAGAAGCCCTGAGGTAAGAATTCAAGTGCAAGTAGTTTACCTGGAAAGTGGCAGAGTGGGGAATGGGCAGAAAGCCAATAAAAGGCACGTTATGGAGGCAGTTAGCACAACAAGCAACCAAAGCTTAATGCTGCTTGGGATCACTGGGAGCCACAGTGTGAGTATTTACACCATGGAAATGGGCAGACACTAGCAATCAGCGCTTCTTTTTTCAGACCAGGGAGCCCTTGTTAAACATTTACCAACACACTGCTATCTGAGCACATGTGTGGAAAATGTCTCAGACTTAGCCACCTGAAGGATGAGGGAGCTGAGGTATTTATACACCAGCTCTCCTCAGTCACTGATTGAGGGCTCCTTCTAGGGAGGCGTTAATTCCCAGGACAGCTTGCCAAGGATGGGTAAAAAAGCATCCAGCAGCCAAGAAATGCAAGGGTTGGCAGTTGAAATTTGGGCCAGCATCTATGGCCATACCTCCCTGAACATACCCAATCTCATCTGAAATTTGGGCCAGTGTGTACTAAGGTAGTGACTGACAGTGAGGTGGTATTGACAGAGCACCATTGTGTCTGCTGCAGTGGGATGTGACTTATCAATTGGTCAACTTCTGGGCGTCTAAGCCTTGCACCGAGGGAGACATCACTCACCTCTGTTTGAACTCCGGGTACTGCAGCCTGTTTGGGAAGCCCTTCCTGCAGATACGGATGCCTTCCAGGACACCATTGCAAGCTAGCTGGTGCATGATCAGGTGGGCATCCACCACACCTGCCAAGGGGGAGGGTGCAAGATGGAGAATCCCTCCTCTGGGGTGGGACAGGCCAGTCCTGGCCATTCAAGAAAGCTGAAATGAGCATCTGTGCCATCATCCCCAGGCTTCTCCTGTCACTGTCCTGGAGGCCCCGTCTCCCACCATTTGACCAATGCCCAAAAGCTCCCCTGAGTTTGATTTCCAGCTGGTTGGGCACTATTCTGCTTTATAAAGCAGCTAGAATATGATTCTTGGATGACCCATTGTTAAGATTTCTCTCCGAGCCTTGTTTTGCCCCCATCAGCCTTGGTGATGAAAGGTGGACTTAATTTGGAATGAAAACTAACTTCATAGAACCTCAGGACTTCCAACAGGGAGCCGTGACCCCACAACATACCCGATTGCTTAAACTCATTGGGGACAATACAGCGGACAAAATGGGGTGCGGTGCTATGGAGGGTGGTCATCAGCTTGTTCAGCTGCTCCTGGGGTTGGAGGATAGAGAATGAGTGAGTGAAACTTTGCATTGATGTTGCAGGACATTTGCACCCAGGAGAGGTATTTTATTTAGAATTTATTCACTTAAAACTGAATTAAAACTCAGCTACATGTGGTTAGTGGCTACCATATTGGGCAGTGCAGAAGAGAACGGTTCATCATTGCAGAAAGTGCCATTGGGCAGCACTGCTCTCAAGGTCTAATGACTTGCTCAAGGGGCCGTGGTTTGCAAGAAGTGGGGCCCCTCCAGATTCAGAGCTGGTTCATTGTAGAATCTCAGTACCAGGAGGAACTGTAGGGTCTATGTGGGCAAAGCCCTGTCCACTGTTAACTTCCCTAATGGATGCTCCCTCCTCCTCTGCTTGGATATCTCCAATGAGGTGGCCTACTCTGCCTTGGGACAGCCTGAGTCTTGAAAAGTGTTGACATCTTTCTTTGTGCAACATCTCCTTGTAGACTGCACTTTGGAAGGTAATGCCCAAACTTCATGGATGTTGTAGCCAGCCCAAGACCTGCCAGCCATCTCTAGGACACAAGATCTTGGGCATTGCTATCTCGCGTGATCACACTGCACAAATCCCTTTACTCTCCAGGTTTAAATCCAAAAATGATATAGTTGGACTGGGGCTTCTGTAAAGCTGTCTTCTGCCCAATGGTCCATTGATTCTGTGGCCTCTTCAGAAGGAAACAGACCCCTCCAGGTAAAGAGGTGATCATAGAGAAATGAAATCAGGCTGCTCCGGGTCATGCAGCAGCAGCCAGACCACCCAAGATTGAAAGGGAGGGTTGGGGGCACCCCTGCTTACCCTGTAGAAGTTGGAGACTGTCATGAAGGAGGAGCCTCTCTTCTGCTTCTTGCTTCCGGCTGAGGAAGGGAGAAGCACGTTTCACGTCAGTACCCAGTATGGAGAAAGGCAGCCTCATTAAGCACACTGCACCAAAGCACACCCATTCTTTGGATTCAAAAAGGCTTGTCTTGGGGCTGGATAAGGGGGACTCTTACATGAGGAAAATGAGATTTACCAGGGAGTGGTCAAACGGGCTGGCTACAGCGTAATTGTCAAAAGAGCTGCTGTGCTCCTTGGGAGGGTGCAGCCTTTTGTGATTTCTGGTGCAAGGTGACAAACAGCTCCCATTGCCTGGGGAGGAGGAAGCACCCACAGACCCCCGGAGAAGGTGCACTTTGGTGGTGAGACCAGGGAGACTGGTGTTTCTGGCCCCACTAATTGGCAACCCTATGGGGCAGCATCCACCAGGGCATTCCTCTATGAGCTCCATGACCTCTATTGGATGAGAGGCAGGGCTGAGCTTGGCATTTGCTTCTGACAAGAGACAGGGAAACAGGAAAGAAACACAGAACATCTGGGTGTCAACTTTTCCAAAGCAGTATCCATCCACCTAGAGGTGAGATGTGCCCAGCAATCAGGTCAGTCATTGGAAGCTCCCAGGTTGCCTCTACATGCCTCTTTTGCGTACCATCCATGGCCTATCTCAGCCACTTTTCATTCATTCATTCATTGGTTCACACTCTCTCTCATTTCACAAGAGTTGAATCAAAGAGTTTTGGTTCCTTCTTTCCATTTTGGCCACAAAATGGCATCAGTACAGGGAGACTGGACACAACAAGGGGTCAGCCCTACCTGCAGCCTCCTCTTCTTTGAAGAGAAGAGCCAGGATTGCCACACTCGATTTCTGGAACAAGCCCACCACTGTTTCATTCAGGGGGTCTTTGTTCTTCTCCAGCCAGCCTGTGATGTTATATCCCACCTGGTGAGGGCAAACACCAGTGCGTAACTTTGAGGTCCAGCCTCCCCCTTTCAGGTGCCACAGCTAGAGCCCCTCCTACAGCTCTCTCCCGTTCTCAGCTCCCAGGACCAAATTTCACTCCCATGTCCTGGGGCTCCAGTTCTTGTCCTGATAACTTGCCTTGTGTCCTGGGATGCCCCTGAAGCCCCATCTGAGTTGGAGGCTCCATCATCTGCCTTCTTGGGCGTTTGCAGTTTGCCCATCTAGGATACCCCAACTCTGAGCTTTGCACATAAACCCAGACTCCCCTGCTACTCTCTCCTGGACTGTGTGACCTTCTCTTGCACAGCTTACTCTGCCAGCCACACTGGCCCTCCCTGACCCTTGGGTCTTTTTCTGCACAGTGGTTTGCTGTCAGTGACTGACTGTGGCTGTAGAATCGTGAGCTACATGAAGAAATCTCTTCGCTGGGAAGCATGCAGCCCGTCTTGAAACACTGTAGGGTCTCTTCTTGCTAGGGGAGCACGCACACTCTCTTACACCACTGTAGGGTCATTGGCTGGTGGAAAGGGGGCTCCATCCATCCAGCACTGGGCACTGCATATATCCAGGTAATTGGACATCCACTAATTTCTGCTTCCCATCTTGCCACATGGTCCCCATTGCAAGGGTAAGGAGGAAGGTGTCTTTCAGGTCCTTCCATTGGGCACAGAGAAGTGAGGTAAGTAGAGGAGATGCCAGAACTTCTGGGCTTGCCATCTCCTGTGCAGCACAAAGTCATTTGTCATCTCTGTGCCTTATTTTAGGGCCTTCTTGGAAATGCACAGGTCCCACTTGACTTTGAATGTTCCATTGCTATAAATAAGGAACTCTTCTCAGTTCAGTGTGGGAAGAGGGGATGGAGAGCTGCAATTTGGTCCCAAGCCTACTGTTTGCTCCAAGTATCGGCCAAATCCATTTTACAAGCAACTGGCATTACGGTTATGGTTGATGGTATCATAAAACCTTGGCCCTGATGCCCAATGCCATCATGACTTTCCTGACAGCTCTGTTTTAAGGCTGCTGTTTCGTGGCAGTCAAGCCCATGGAGGCTTAGCAACCTCTGTGGGTAACAGGAACATTGGCACTTACAGCGATAATAAAATCCCAAGGAAACCAAATGCATTCTCATAAGCTGGTAGGACAATGTCACCTCCCCTATTAATTATGCAAATGCAACCTGAGTCCTGGCTGCACTTAATTTCCCCACTTCCCCAGGACTAAGTTTGTCACGAGTGAAAAAACCACTCTATAAATGTCACCTTGTTGGTTTGGTGGCTACAAGCTGTCAGAGAGCCAAGTTATCAGTTGGGAGTAATTAACGGGCTTGTGGAATTTTTTGTTGTTTATTCTTTTTTGTTCTTTTTGCAAGTGTTATCATTTCTGGCCAAGACTGAACTTCAAACTAAGGGCCCAGACAAGTCTGTGGGCCTGGGCAGGGTGTGGCCTGGACAGGTCTGATAGCTGCTCCCCAATGGATATCTCCTTTAGAGAAGTGATGAGGAGGTGTGAGCGGCGCTCATTTCAATTGGCTGATTACCCTGTTATACCATGGTTGTGCTAGTGGAAGCAGGACGTCTCTGGAGAGGTATGTCAGCATGTACCTACAGTTGTGGCAGCCAGCTGGGACCCAAAACACAGAGGGACCCTGAGGCCAGTACTCACGGTGCCTGCGTAGTGAACGAGCTCAAAGTGGGCCTCGGGCCCCTTGCCCTTGCCCCCCTTGGGCTTCAGGAAGTTGCTGGACTTGCCCAGGTGATTGTCATACAGGGCTGCCTTGAACGTGGCGTCGGTGGCTTTGGGGAAGACACACTGTTCCTCCAAGATGGAGAAGATGCCCATGGGCTGGGAGGGAAGGGAACAGAGTGATGTTAGAGGAGGTTGCAGGTCCCAAAAGAGGCCAAAGTGACACTGAGCCCAGGGCCAGTGTAGAGATGCATCAGATACCCATGTGGCCATCCAGGAAGCAGGACTCTGTGCAGTGACATCTGGGAACAGTGCCTGGTGACATCTGGGAACAGTGCCTGGTGCTCTGTAGCCTTGTCATCAAACACCATGGCCATTAAGACTGGAAAGAGGCTGAATTCATCGAGTCCAACAGAAGGGAAGACTGAGATCTGAAGGGACCAGATAGCTTCCCAAATGCGAATCCCACTAAACAGTGGCCCCTGGCAAGCTTGGCCTTCTGAAAAATGGGGAAGTCAATGCCACCTGTGCTTTTTGATTTGTATTTTTATTTAATTTATTTGTTTTGAGACAGAGTCTCGCTCTGTTGCCCAGGCTGGAGTGCAGTGGCATGAGCTTGGCTCACTGCAACCTCCGCCTCCAGGTTCAAGTGATTCTCCTGCTTCAGCCTCCCAAGTAGCTGGGATTACAGGTGCCTGCCACCACACCCAGCTAATTTTTGTATTAGAGATGAGGTTTTACCATATTGGCCAGGCTGGTCTCAAAACTCCTGACCTCAGGTGATCCACCTGCCTTGGCCTCCCAAAGTGCTGGGATTACAGGCATGAGCCGCCATGCCTGGCCACAACACACATTCTTGAAGGGGACTATTTGCTGAGACCTTCCATATGGATGTGGTTATAGGCGAAACTATTGTATTGCCTGGGTCAGAGCCTGACTCTGCCACTCACAGGTTGTGGGACCTTGGACAAGCGAGTTCTCTTCTCTGTGCCTCAATGTTCCCGTCTGTGAAATGGGTGTAATGAAAGTATCCCCTCCCCCACATACAGTAGGTTGTGATGATCCAATGAATGGTGGCATACAATAGCCCAATGAACAGTAGTCATTGCAGTCACTTCAGTACCCATTTTGCAGATGGGGAGCTAGAGGTCATACCAAGGAAGGTCATCAGTGGTGTCACTGACTTCCCTGAAGCCAAGTGCCACCTCCCTGCATGCGCCAGTGACATCCCTTGGCCCTGGCCTCTCTCCAAGCCCCTCCTTTGAGAAGCAAGTCACCTTTTCCAGGAGGTCGATGCAGGCCTGCAGGTCGAGGCCAAAGTCTATGAAGACCCACTCGATGCCTTCCCTCTTGTACTCCTCCTGCTCCAGCACGAACATGTGGTGGTTGAAGAACTGCTGCAGCTTCTCGTTGGTGAAGTTGATGCACAGCTGCTCAAAGCTGTTGAACTGTGGTGGCAGGAGGGCAGAAAGAGGGGTGTCAGCACAGGCACAGAGAGAGCCTCTACTAGGATTGAATGAAGCGACCACAAGCAACACAAAACTTTGCAGAGGGCCCACTAGTGTCAGGCACTGCCCTAAGTGCCTAACAATGGCCATTCAGCACCCTATGAGAAGCAGCTCTCTGTTCCCTCCTCTACAGAGGCACAAAGTGGTTTAACGCATGCCTCCGGCCACACAGTATGATGTTCAGACCCCAAATCCAGGCAACCAGACTTTAGCCCTGGATGGTAGACAGGTAGATGGTAAAACCCTGTCTCTACTAAAAATACAAAATTAGCTGAGCATGGTTGCACACGCCTTTAATCCTAGCTACTCAGAAGGCTGAGGCAGGAGAATCACTTGCACCCAGGAGGCGGAGGTTGCAGTGGACTGAGATGGCTCCATTGTACTCTAGCCTGGGCAAAAAGTGTGAAGCTCTGGGTCGGGCGCGGTGGCTCAAGCCTGTAATCCCAGCACTTTGGGAGGCCGAGACGGGCGGATCACGAGGTCAGGAGATCGAGACCATCCTGGCTAACACGGTGAAACTCTGTCTCTACTAAAAAATACAAAAACTAGCCGAGTGTGGTGGCTGGCGCCTGTAGTCCCAGCTACTCGGGAGGCTGAGGCAGGAGAATGGCGTGAACCCAGGAGGCGGAGCTTGCAGTGAGCTAAGATCCGGCCACTGTACTCCAGCCTGGGTGACAGCGAGACTCCGTCTCAAAAAAAAAAAAAAAAAAAAAAAAAAGTGTGAAGCTCTGTCTCAAAAACAAAACAAAACAAAACAAAAAACACAAATAAAAATAAAAAAAGAGATGAGGTCTCACCCTGTTGCCCAGGCTGGTCTCAAACTCCTGGGCTCAAGTGATCCTCCCACTTCTGCCTCCCAAAGTGCTGGGATTACAGACGTGAGCCTCTGCATGCGGCCCCAGCCTGAATAGAAATCATTGAAGAAAGAACCATTTTCTTTCCAGGGATGGAAATCACTCGAAATGCTCTATGGATCTGAACCCTGTATGCCTGAGGGCAGTTTGTCTTTTTCTCTGTAGTTTTTCTCCTCCTCATCTGTAAGATGAAGGAGTTTAAGGGGTGATATGGTTTGGCTCTATGTCCCCACCCAAATCTCATCTCGAATTGTAATCCCCACATTGGATCATAGGGTCAGATTTCCCTCATGCTGTTCTCATGATAGCAAGGGAGTTCTCATGAGATCTGATAGTTTAAAAGTATTTGGTACTTCCTGCCTTGCTCTCTCTCTCCTGCCACCATGTAAGATGTGTCTGCTTCCGCTTTGCCTTTCACCATGATTGTAAGTTTCCTGAGGCCTCCACAGCCATGCAGAACTGTGAGTCAATTCAGCCTCTTTTCTTTATAAATTACCCAGTCTCAGGTAGTTCTTTATAGCAGTTTGAAAATGGACTAATAGCCGGCCGCGGTGGCTCAAGCCTGTAATCCCAGCACTTTGGGAGGCCGAGATGGGCGGATCACGAGGTCAGGAGATCGAGACCATCCTGGCTAACACGGTGAAACCCCATCTCTACTAAAAAAAAAAAAAATACAAAAAACTAGCCGGGCGAGGTGGCGGGCGCCTGTAGTCCCAGCTACTCGGGAGGCTGAGCCAGGAGAATGGCATGAACCCGGGAGGCGGAGCTTGTAGTGAGCTGAGATCTGGCCACTGCACTCCAGCCTGGGCGACAGAGCCAGACTCTGTCTCAAAAAAAAAAAAAAGAAAAGAAAAGAAAAGAAAATGGACTAATAAAGGGGGTTTACAAGCTTTTTTTTTTTTTTTTTTTTTTTTTAAAGTGGTGAGCTGATAAATCAGCTCTTCTTAAAAACCAAACCCCTGATTTATAGTGTTTGCCAATTTCCATGGTGTAAATATTCAAGCCATGGCTAATTTCAAGCTAGCAACATGACGTCAACTGGCTCACAAAATTCCTGAAAATAACACAGTCTTGTTAGCCAGTACAGGCTGGCTTCAGCACACCACTCATCCCATCCTTAAAGTTCACACCATTCTTTATGACTTGGCACCATACAAATGAAGCTGGAAATTTCTGGAGTCCAAAAGTCAGAGATCCAGTGGCAAACCGAGATTGGTCTGCCCCAGGTCCAAGGTGAGAAACAAGAGAACTTTATAACTGATATAAGCAAAAAAGTAGCTTATATAAGGAGGACAGCCACCCCAAAGCAAAAACCAAATGCAAGGCCAGGCCCACCTCAAAGATCTCAAAGCCAGCGATGTCCAGCACTCCAATGAAGAACTGCCTCTGCATCTTGGTGTCCAAGGTCTTGTTAATCCTGGCCACCAGCCACTTGAACATCTTGTCGTAGACAGCCTTGCCCAGAGCCCCGATGGAGTTTTGGCACTGTTCCATGTTCTGACCTTTTTGCACAAACTCATTGCCGACTTTGACCCGGGGCCTGGTGATACCTTTCTGCAGTTCACCGGAGTTGAGACCCATGAGATGGGCGACTTTGTCAGCCACTGAGTAGAGATGGAAAAATCAGGTGAGTGCAAGGAAGATGTTGCCATGTCCTGGAGAAACCCGGCAACATCTGTTGTGGCTCAGGGATGGGGTGAAAGGCAGGGTGGAGGAGATCCCATTTTGCTAATGAGAAAACAAAGACGTGGTAGTTTCTACACTTGCTCAAGGTCAGGTGGCAGCTGGGCAAGGTGGCTTAGGCCTGTGATTCCAGCACTTTGGGTGGTTAAGGTAGGAGGATCACTTGAGGCCAGGAGTTTGAGACCAGCCTGGGCAACATAGCAAGACCCCGTTTCTAAAAAAAAAAAAAAAAAAATCAGCCAGCAGCCAGGTGTGGTGGCGTGCACCTGTAGTCCCAGCTACTGAGGAGGTTGAGGCAGGAGGATCATTTGAGCCTAAAAGGTTGAGACTGCAGTGAGCCACAATTGCATGACTGCACCACTGCACTCCCACCTAGGCAACAAACCGAGACCCTGTCTCAAAAAATAAATACAAATTAAAACAACAACGACAGCACAAAACCAAAATCATGTCTTGACTCTCAATTGTGCCTTTCTGAAAATATCAATGTCTGAACATGCATGGTTTGCAGCCACATAGAGCTGGCATATCCCTGAAATGGTCACAAAGCCCTGGAAAGCAGGGAACTCCCCACACTGGCCACCTTGTCCCTGAGCAGCCCCAGCCCCAGCACCCACCCTCAGTGGTATCCACTTCAGCTTGCTCCTCTCTGGGCTTCTGCTTGAACTTCATGTTCCCAAAGTGCATGATACCTCCCGTCAGCTTATACACGGCCATCTTCTCCTCGGCGCTGAAGCCCAGCACATCAAAGGCTTCCTGCAAAGCAACAGAGAGATGACGTCACATGACCCCTGGCCTCTCATTCTACATAGTGGAGGCCATAGGACTGCCACGGTGGGGCCACGCCAAAGGGCCACTGTGGCAGGGCATGGATGCTGGAATTGGACATCCCCTGAACAGGGAGAGTTCTGTTTTCCTCCAAGGGGCCCAGATCAGATGTTCTGCAATATAGTCATTTTATTTATTTACAATAACCTCTCTGGCTTCTGTTTTATCATCTGCAAGATGGTGATGATAAGGATAGATCAGAATGATGTGACAACGTTTAGTCCAGTGCTTGGCACATAGTAAGTGTTCAAGAAAAGGAGGTATTATTATTGTTATTTTATTTTATTTTTTGAGCTTGGGTCTTACCTTTTTGCCCAGAGTAGAGTACAGTGGCACAATCATGGCTCACTGCAGCCTAGAACTCCTGGGCTCAAGTGATCCTCCCACTTTAGCCTCCCGAGTACCTGGGATAACAGGCGCGTGCCACCACACCTGGCTAATTTTATTTATTTATTTATAGATGGAGTCTTCCCTCTGTCGCCCAGGCTGGAGTGCAGTGGCACAATCTCTGCTCCCTGCAACTTCCACCTCCTGGGTTCAAGTGATTCTCCTTCCTCAGCCTCCCGAGTGGCTGAGATTATAGGCGTGCGCCACCACGCCTGGCTAATTTTTTGAACTTTTAGTACAGATGGGGTTTCACCATGTTGGTCAGGCTGGTCTTGAACTCCTGACCTCAAGTGATCCCCCTATCTTGGCCTCCCAAAGTGCTGGGATTACAGCTGTGAGTCACCATGCCCGGCCAGTTATTTTATTTTATTTTTTGAGATAGAGTCTTACTTTGTTGCCCAGGCTAGAGTGTGGTGGCATGATCATGGCTTATTGCAGCCTAGAACTCCTGGGCTCAAGTGATCCTCCCACTTTAGCCTCCTGAGTAGCTGATTATCATAACAGGTGTGTGCCACCACACCCAGCTAATTTTTAAATGTTTTTTTTTTTTTTTTTTTTTTTTTTTTTTTTCGCAGAGACAGGATCTTACTGTGTTGCCTAGGCTGGTCTCAAACTCCTGGACTCAAGCGATCCTCCTGCCTCAGCCTTCCAAAGCACTGGGATTAAAGGTGTAAGCCACCGTGCCTGGCACTATTATTATTGTTAAGGCTTCATGCCAGGTGTTAGGTGAGGGGAAGGCAAAGATAAATCAGGAATTGATTCTGTTGTCCAAGAGGAGAGAGAACCTAGTACACAAATAATCCTAACAGGAGTCATGGGTGCTTAGTGTCGTAAGAGGAGCCAGAGAGTACGGTGGGGAACGGGAGAATGACAGAGTCACTTCTAGCTGGGCTGGGGAGGAGGAAAATTTGCATGAGGTTGATGGCCCCTGAAATCCCCATGGAATTCTAGTTCGACTCTGCAAAGAGAAACTCAGCTTGCTAAAATGGGCTTGGAATAAAACGCTGACTGCAACCCCAGAAATCTCCAGGGAAGATCTGGGCAGCTGTCTGGCAACTCTAGGTGGGCTCGTGTCCCCACTGCCACCCCGATCTAGTGGCCATGCACGCAGAGTCCCAAGCTTTCTCCCCGTCCTGTTCCAGCTCTCCCCACTCACGTCTGTGATCTGCAGCTCCTCCTTGTCGTCCATGTTGTCCACCATGGTGACGCCTTGGCTCACCCAGTGGTATTCCTTAGGGTTGGGGACCAGCAGCAAACTCTCTGCCAAGGGCAGCAAAGCAGGTTAACCAATGGTGGACATGTGGTTTTCTTCTCTGCCATCTCTAACCTCTTCTCCCTTCCTGCCTCCCTCCCTCTGTCCCTTCTTCCTTTCCTTCTTCTCTCTCTCTCTCTTTCTTTCTCTCTGTCTTTCTTTCAACAGGGTCTGGCTCTGTCACCCAGGCTGGAGTGCGGTGGCACAATCATAGCTCACTGCAGCCTTGAACTCTTGGGCTTAAGTGACCTGCCTGCCTCAGCCTCCTGAGTAGCTGAGACCACAGGTACCACCACACCTGGCTAGTTATTTATTTATTTAAAAAAATTTTTTTTGAGACGGAGTCTCGCTCTGTTACCAGGCTGGAGTGTGGTGGAGCAATCTCGGCCCACTGCAACCTCTGCCACTCGGGTTCAAGCGATTCTCGTGCCTCAGTCTCCTAAGTAGCTGGGATTACAGGTGCAAACCACCACACCTAGCTAATTTTTGTATTTTTAGTAGAGATGGGGTTTTGGCATGTTGGCCAGGCTGGTTTTGAACTCCTGACCTCAGGTGATCTGCCTGCCTTGGCCTCCCAAAGTACTGGGATTACAGGTGTGAGCCATTTTTTATTTTTTGTAGAGACAGGGTCTTGCTATGTTGCCCAGGCTGGTCTCAAACTCCTGGGCTCAAGCGATCCTCCTGCCTTCGCCTCCCAATGTGTTGGGATTACAGACATGAGCCACTGCACCTGGCTGAAAATTGCATTTTTATGTGAAGTCTCCCAATCTCAAAATGCTGTTAATTTAAAAGTATACTTTGTCCAAACAAATAAAGCCCACCTGTGGGTGGGGAATGGTACTCAATGCCCTTATTTCTGGCTGGGTTAGGAGGTGTGTGTGTGTGTGTGTAAGACTGAGTCTTCATCCCTCCTCCCACTTTATGTCTGGGCAGGTCTGCCATGGACAGTTGAGCATGTTGGCGCCTGCACAAGGGCATCCAGTTGAGTGGGTGAGTGTCTTCCACTCTCTGAGCTGTGTGTCTGGTGTGGGCTGCGTCTGCCAAGAGGAGAGCCTGTTGGGACTGTGCATGCAAGCACTGGCAGAGCCCATCGTGGTCTTGGGCTGATCCCGGTGCTGCTGCCCAAGCGGCAGGCTCAGAGGCAGCAGGTTGCAGACACAAAGGGTTTAAAGCCTCACATCCCACGTTTATATCCCAGATTTTGCAGGTACTCAAAATTTCATCTGTGAAATGGGCCCACAGTGGTCCTCATCTGGCTATTATGAGGATGCAATGTGCAAATAGAACTTGGAGAAAGTTCCCTGTAACCCATTTGACTTTGTGTGTGTGTTTGTTTTTGAGATGGAGTCTTGCTCTGTTGCCCAGGCCGGAGTGCAATGGAGTGATCTTGGCACACTGCAACCTCCTCCTCCCAGGTTCAACCGATTCTCCTGCGTCAGCCTGCCGAGTAGCTGGGATTACAGGCACCTGCCATCATGCCTGGCTAATTTTTTTGTATTTTTGTAGAGACGAGGTTTCACCATGTTGGCCAGGCTGGTCCTGAACTCCTGACCTCAGGTGATCCACCTGCTTCTGCCTCCCAAAGTCCTAGGGTTACAGGCATGAGCCACCACGCCCAGCCCCATTCACATCACTTTAAACTGAAGACATTATCACAGAACCCCAGGAGTGACACGAGACTCCCTACATAAGGGAATTCTTTCCTTATGGAAAAGAAGAAAAGCAAGGTCGGGGCAGGTGGATAGACATAAAGGTCTTTACCAACAAGTTCAGGCTTCTTGTTTGAGAGAATCTGGTAGAAGATGTGGTAGCTTCTCTCGGCTGCTTGCTGTGAGATGACACGAGATTTCTCTAAGAGATCTGAAAAAGAAGTGAAGATCCTGGTGAGTACACAGCTGTTTCCCTGGAGTTCAGGGCTCCATACAAAGCAGGAACCCCCTCTCCATAAAGCCCAGAACAGTCACCAGTGGTGAGCCCCACGTTTCGCTCTTCCCAGACAGGCAGCCTCTGGGGACCTGACTGCCACGGAGGGAGTCCTGGGAATGGGGCCAGCTTCCTGGGCACTAACAGGCTGCAATCAGAAGGACCTCCCACTTGGTTTAATGCTTCTCTGCTGCTGTTTCGAAATTCCTGTATTATTATTATGATTTTTAGAGACAGGGTCTTGCTGCGTTGCCCAGGCTGGAGTGCAGTGTTGTGATTATTTATTTATTTATTTATTTATTTATATATTTATTTTGAGATGGAGTCTTGCTCTGTTGCCCAGGCTGGAGTGCAATGGAGTAGTCTCGGCTCACTGCAACCTCCGCCTCCCAGGTTCAAAGCAGGAATCCCCTCTCCTTAAAGCCCAGAACAGTCACCACTGGTGACTGTTCACTGCAGCCTCTAACTCCTGGGCTCAAGCGATCCACTTGCCTTAGCCTCCTGAGTAGCTGGGACTACAGGCATGTACCACCATGCCAGGCTAATTTTTCACATTGTTTTGTAGAGATGGGATCTTACTATGTTGCCCAGCTGGTCTTGAACTCCTAGGTTCAAGCAACCCTCCCGCCTCAGCCTCCCAAAGTGCTAGGATTACAGGCATAAGCCACCTCGCCTGGCCTGAAATTCTTGGTATTTTTTAACAAGAGCCCTTCAGTTTTCATGTTGCACTGGGTCTCACAGATCATGTAGCTGCCCAAACAAACCCTCCAAGGAGGGCCTGACTTACAGCTCTCGATGTCGGCTCCAGCCAGTTTCCCTGTGGTTCCAAAGTGGATTCGGATGAACTTGCCCTGAGCAGGGAAGAGAGGAGAGGGATCAGGAGGGAGGTTGGCCACAGCTTTAGAGCAATAAGTGGCCCAGAGTTGGCCAAGGGTTGCTGATCGGGGCCTGCGGGGATGTAACTGGGCTCTATTGCAGTAGTGGATTTCCCACGAAGATAGGCAGAGAAGCACACGGACAGGTCTCAGAGCTAAATCTAGGGTCTGTGGTTTGGGGCATTTGTCAGGGAGAGAAGTGCCAGCAGGAGGGCTGCTACTCTTTGGAATTCTGTGTAGAGACCAGGCACCATGCGAATTTGGAGCACCTCCCATGCTTCTTTATCGGGAGACTTCCATGTCATTCCTCTCTGGCTTGCATGGCAGAGCCATCAGCAAATTCTCCCGGAAACAGGACTCTCTCTCTCTACCTCGGCTGCTCCTGGGCCTGTCTGCACTCACGTCTGTTCCTCCCCTCACCCGCTGCCAGCCCTGTTTTCTGAGGCTTCGTGCAAGCTCACTGGGCTCTGCCGATGGGAAGCCCCAGAGGAGACGGGGGAGTGAGGGAGACGAGGCCGGGCATCGCTCCTCTCTAGTTGGCGTCTCAGGGTGCCTCTGTGACTGCAGCTCCTGCCAGACAGCTGCACTGGTTTAAGAACCCACTAGGACCCTAGGACAGCACCTCTCTTATGTCCCTCCAGCCTGGAAGGAGGTTGCAGCTTCTTACTGCTGTTAATCTGTCTCCCCAGGTGACCTCCCAGCCCCTCCAACCTTGTTGTCGCCAAGGTTCTGCATCAAAGCCACTTGACTTAAATATTAATACTAAAGAGGGTTCTGTTTGCTGATTAGATACTTTTTACCACCCCCCACCCTACCTCCCCAAACACGATCTTGCTCTGTTTCCCAGGCTGGAGTGCAGTGGCATAATCTCAGCTCACTGCAACCTTGACTTCCTGGGCTCAGGTGATCCTCCCACCTTAGCCTCCTAAGTAGCTGGGACTACAGACATGCATGGCCATGCCCGGCTAATTTTTATTTTCTATAGAGATGGGGGCTGGTCCCGCTCTGTTGCCGAGGCTGGCCTCAAACTGCCTGGGCTCAAGGGATCGTCCTGCCTTGGCTTCCCAAAGTGCTGGGATTACAGGAGTGTGCCACTGTGCCCAGCCTCCTTCTTTTATGCTAATAGAGATTTTGTTTTTTTCTTTGTTGAGAAATGTAAGACTTGGATACATCAAAGAAAACCAATTTCTGAGGGGGAAAAAAAAAAAAAAAAGTTAACCCTATCCGGGTCTCTGCAGAACCCAGAGAATGTTTTCGTACAATTGAAAAATTCTACGTGCTTCATAATTGATCTTTTGATACAAAATGACCTGTTAAATTTGCAATTTGTAGTTCTCGGTGTTGAGGCTGATTGGACCGGTTAGGAAGAGTCTTCAAATCTTGAATTGAATTCCACGAGGGATTATTTGTCTTTTGAATTAGTTTTGCCTCATTGCCAATTTGATTCTGATTGCTGTGCCTTAAACATCTCTGAGAAGGGGATGTCTTCACTTGCCCCACACTTTTGACCTTAATTTAAACCAGCCTCAATTTCCTTACCTGGGGCAGAGTCATGACACCTGTCTCACCACCCAGGGGGCCTCTCATGCAGCCCCCACACTTACGAAGCGAGAGGAGTTGTTGTTCCTGGTGGTCTTGGCGTTCCCGAAGGCCTCCAGCACAGGGTTTGCCTGGATGATTTGATCCTCCAGAGACCCCTGACACAGAAAGAAACCCAAAGTTAGTTGAGTTGGCCGCTGCCTGGGAGACCAGGGCTGAGGGACTGGGCTCGCAAATGACAGTGGCTCATGTGCTGGGAACCCAGGAGGATAATGGCCTTGGGGCGGCCAGAAAATCAGGGCCAGAGGGGCTGCATGTAGTAACCTGGGAGGAGGGCCACTGCCTGACAGCGTCTGTCCCTCTGTGGCTCCATGACACTGGGACAGGCACCTGGGGACATGGGCAGCCACTTGGACTTGATCCCTAGCTACTGTTTCCTCACTTTGCTGTTGGCAGAGAGCCCTCTGAGCAAGTCTGAAACCCCTCCCTACACATCCCCCCACCTCTTTTTTGAGACAGGGTTTTGCTCTGTTGCCCAGGCTAGAGTGCAGTGGTGCTATCTGGGCTCACTGCAGCCTCCAACTCCTGGTCTTAAGTGATCTTCCCACTTCAACCTCCTGAGTAGCTGGGACTACGCACGTGCCACCACTCCCAGCTACTTTTTAAAGTTTTTCGTAGAGATGGTGTCTTGCTATGTTGCCCAGGTTGGTCTCGAACTCCTGGACTCAAGCGACCCTCCCACCTCAGCCTCCCAGAGTACTGGAATTATAGGCATGAGCCACTGTGCCTGGCCTCTGTCGGCCTTTTACAGTTGCCTTAGCTGGCTGCCCAGCTAAGGCTCTTTGTGCCCCTGGGGCAGCCAGGGCCTGCAGAAGCCACTTAACAGGCAGCGAACTTTCCTGTTTCTCCTCTGCCAAGTACAAGGGGCTCTGCTACCCATCCTTCCGGAAGCAGACATGGCCTGGGGCAGCAGAACAAGTCCTCGGGGAGAAGACCCTGATTTATGGCCACCTTCTCCCTGTGTGACCCCATCCAAGTCACTTTGCTGTAAGCCTCAGTCTCCTCGTCTATAAAATGGCCCTAAGCTGTGAGCAGCTGTGAAGATTGAAGGGTTGCCACTGTGTGTGTCACAGAAGCCTGAAGACGGGGGAAATAGACCCTGGGCCCACCCAGTCAACTCTACCTTCTTATCTGTGGTCTGTTTGCCAGTTCCTCCGATGTTGGCAAAGTACTGGATGACCTTCTTCGTGTTCTCAGTCTTACCAGCACCAGATTCTCCGCTGCAGGTGGAAAAAAAGAGCAGACAAGAGAAGCGGGAAGAGGGGGCGGTCAGCCGCAGAGAAAAGAAGCAAGAGCAGCCTGGCCAACAAGGTGAGACCCCATCTCTACTAAAAATACAAAAGTTAACCAGGCACAGAGGCTCATGCCTATAATCCTAGCACTTCGGGAGGCCGAGGTGGGAGGATCACCTGAGGTCAGGAGTTCGAGACCAGCTTGGCCAGCATGGTGAAGCCCCGTCTCTATTAAAAATACAAAAATTAGCCAGGCATGGTGGCACATGCCTGTAATCCCAGTTACTCGGGAGGCTGAGGCAGGAGAATTGCTTGAACCCAGGAGGCAGAGCTTGCAGAGTTGAGATCGTGCCACTGCACTCCAACCTAGGCCACAGAGTGAGATTCCATCTCAAAGAAAGGAAAAGAAAAGTGCTCTTTTCTTTCTTTCTTTCTTTCTTTCTTTCTTTCTTTCTTTCTTTCTTTCTTTCTTTCTTTCTTTCTTTCTTTCTTTCTTTCTCTCTCTCTCTCTCTCTCTCTTTTTTTTTTTTGAGAGAGGCTTTTGCTGTGTCATCTAGGCTGTAGTGCAGTGGTGTGATCATAGCTCACTGCAGCCTCAACCTCCTGAGCTCAAGCAATCCTCCTGTCTCAGCCTCCTGAGTAGCTGGGACTACAGGTGTGCACCACCACACTGGCTAATTTTTTGTGGAGATGGGGTCTCACTATGTTGAACAGGCTGGTCTCAAACTCCTGGGTTCAAACGATCCTCCTGCCTCAGCCTCCCAAAACCCTGGGATTACAGGTGTGAGCCACCACACCTGGCCTCAAAGGTACACATTTCTGTTCACATTTCACCCTCTAGCTAGGACAGACAGGCAGGTGGGGAGGTCCAGGAGACAGGGAGGCCACCCCATCAGTTTAGCAGGTGCAGCCTCACCCGCCCTGCTAAGCCCACTCACTGCCTGCAGAGTTCCAAACAAAGTCCCACAATAAATTCTAGGAAGGCTTAATTATATGTGTAAGACACAGATCTAATTATATGTGTATAGACTGAGAAAGGGAAGAGACACTTACGTGATTAGCATGGACTGATTTTCACGATCTGTAGGGAAGAAAACAAGAAACAGGAAGGTGTAATTAGGAAACATTTAGAAACTAGGCATTCAACAATGCCCCAGCCAGTCAGGGCTTCCCCAGATTCCAACTGGCTTAGACTGTGGCCTTGGCTACACTTGGAGGCCAAAATCCAGGATCCTGTGGGATCTGTGGCCCCGTGCCCATCCCTGCAGTGTTCACACTTGCAGAAAGGATCAGGAATTCATCAGCCACTCTTTCTACCAGCCCAGAGTTGCCATAAAGCTACCCAGCCCTAAGCAACATAAAGAGAAATGAGGACAAAAATCACAGAGGGCTGGACAGCATGACTCACGCCTGTAATCCCAGCATTTTGGGAAGCTGAGGCTGGAGCCTAAGAGTTCAAGACCTGCCTGGGCGAGATGGTGAAATCCTGTCTCTACAAAAAATTAAAAAATTATCTGGGCATAGTGGAGCATGCCTACAGTCTCGGCTACTCAGGAAGCTGAAGCAGGAGGATTGCTTGAGCCCAGAAGTTCTAGACTGCGGTGAGCTAAGATTGCACCACTGTACTCCAGCCTGGGCAACAGAGACCCCGTCTCTTAAATACAAATCACGGCCGGGCACGGTGGCTCACGCCTGTAAACCCAGCATTTTGGGAGGCTGAGATGGGTGGATCACCTGAGGTCAGGAGTTCAGGAGCGCCTGGCCAACATGTTGAAACCCCATCTCTACTAATAATATAAAAATTAGCTGGGCATGGTGGCACATGCCTGTAATCCCAGCTACTTGGAAGGCAGAGGCAGGAGAATTGCTTCAACTCAGGAGGTGGAGGTTGCAGTGAGCTATTGCACCATTGCACTCCATCTTGGGCGACAAGAGTGAAACTCCATCTCAAAAAAAAAGAAAAAAAGAAAAAAAATCACATACAGGAATCACTATAATATGCAGCAAGGATCATACAGGTAATGGTTAAGAGCATTAACTTGAGCTCTGAGCAAGTTACTTACCTACTTACCTTGGTATCCCATGGGTTTGTGAAGCTTAAATGAGATAAGGTGTGAGGTAGGGCTGGTGCCTAGCAAGTGCCCAGCACACTCACTGAGCCCTGGCACCTGGTAGCAGTAGCTGCTGCTCAACATTTAGCAAAGAACTTCAACTGGTGGTGCAGAGTCAGGGTTAGGATGGGGTATCACAAAGTCTTAATGCGCCTGGAGCCACAATGGCAAAGGAAGGCTTGTCTCCCACAACCCCTGCCCCAGCAGAGCCCATCCTGACGCACCCATGAGCATGTCGTGGTAGGCGTTGTCAGAGATGGAGAAGAGGTGAGGTGGCATCTCTGTGCGCTTCTTGCCCTTGTACATGTTGGCCACACGGGCCCCGTAGATGGGCAGCCACTTGTAGGGGTTGACTGTCACGCAGAACAAGCCCGAGTAGGTCTGGTGGGAGGGAGGGAAGATGGTCAGCTGGTTCTTCCTCCTGGTACCCTTTTCCCCCAGTGAAGTTCCTTTCAGGCCCCAGTTTATCAAAGAGCAAGCTGTGAAGAAGGTAAGCTTTCTGCCGGGTGTGGTGGCTCATGCCTGTAATCCCAACACTTTGGGAGGCTGAGGCGGGTGGATCACCTGGGGTCAGACCAGCCTGACCAACATGGTAAAACCCTGTCTCTACCAAAAATACAAAACAATTAGCTGGGAGTGGTGGTGCGCATCTGTAATCCCAGCTACTCGGGAGGCTGAGGCAGGAGAATCGCTTGAACCTGGGAGGCAGAGGTTGCAGTGAGCCAAGATCATGCCACTGCACTCCAGCCTGGCGACAGAGTGAGACTCCGTCTCAAAAACAACAAAACTCAGCCTTCTGGAGGCAAAATCTTTTGAGTATCTGAGTCTGTTTTCATTAAGCTAAATGAGGCTTATCTTTAATATATATTTGTTTTTGTTTTCTTTTGGTTTAATTACAGACACTCCTCAACTTAAGATGGGGTCACATCTAGATAAACCCATCATATGTTGAAAATATTGTATTGGAAGTTGATTTATGATATTTTCAACATATGATGGGTTTGATCATAAATCGAGGAGTGCATTGAATGTGTATTGCTTTTGCCCCATCATAAAGTCGAAAATCATTAACTTGAACCATTGTAAGTTGGGGTCCATCTGTATTTGAATAGGTAACACTGTCACTGTGGCAACATATATACTGCAAAATATATACCACTTGCTCCCTGTCCACCCCTACCCTCACCACAGGTAAATGCTGGGCTAGTTTCTTTTGCTCCCTTCCATATATATATATATATTTTTATCTATATGTATTTTGTAGACGGAGTCTCATTCTGTCACCCAGGCTGGAGTACAATGGTGCCATCTGGGTTCACTGCAACCTCTGCCTCCCGGATTCAAGTGATTCTCCTGCCTCAGCCTCTTGAGTAGCTGGGACTACAGGTGCACACCACCACACCAGGCTAATTTTTGTACTTTTAGTAGAGATGGGATTTCGCCATATTGGCCAGGCTGGTCACAAACTCCTGACCTCAAGGGATCCACCCACCTTGGCCTGCCAAAGTGCTGAGATTACAGGCGTGAGCCACTGCGCCCAGCCTATAGTACTGTTTTATATCTTGCTTTTGCCACTTAATATATCTGGCTTTCCATGAGAGTCCATTGAGACATGTCTGGGGTGATTCAAAAGCTGTGGAATCTTCACTGTGTGGATTCAGCTCCCTACTTGTGGCAGCTGGGTTTGACCACCTGTCTTTTTCTTTCTTTTTCTTTTTCTTTCTTTTCTTTTTTTTTCAGAGACAGAGGCTTGCTCTGTTTCTCAGGCTGGAGTGCAGTGGTACGATCATAGCTCACTGCAGCCTTGACCTCCTGGGCTCAAGTGATTCTTCCACCTCAACATCCCAAGTAGCTGGGACTACAGGCATGTGCCCACTAAGCCTGGATAATTAAAAAGTTTTTTTTGTAGAGATGGGAGTCTTACTGTGTTGCTCAGGCTTGTCATGAACTCCTGTCCTCAAACAATCCACCCACGCTGGCCTCCCAAAGTGCTGGGATTACAGGCATGAGCCACTGCACCCAGCCTTGACCTACTCTTAAAAAGAGACCCCAACTTTCTTTTCACTCCAAGATTGCAGTTTTGTAGGAAATCACTCTGTTTAAAAAAAAAAGAACAGAAAGGCCAGGCGCAGTGGCTCATGCCTGTAATCCCAGCACTTTGGGAGGCTGAAGCAGGCAGATCACGAGGTCAGGAGTTCGAGACGAGCGTGACCAACATGGTGAAACCCTGTGTCTACTAAAAATACAAAAATTAGCTGGGCATGGTAGAGCATGTTTGTAATGCCAGCTACTAACAGGGCTGAGGCAGGAGAATCGCCTGAACCTGGGAAGTGGAGGTTGCAATGAGCTGAGACTGCGCCATTGCACTCCAGCCTGGGCGACAGAGTGAGACTGCATCTCAAACAAACAAACAAACAAACAAACAAACAAACAACAAAACCCCAGAAAACCAATTACATCATTAAATAAATGAAGAGCAGGAAGAATAAGTGAAGATGGGAAATGGCCAAATCTATGAATCTTAAATTTCCCTTCTCCTTGCTGGACAGTCACATTGACCTCTAAACCTTCCACCAAATACTTGGTTTCAGTTCAACTTTAAACCCTTCCATTTTGAACCAAGTAAGAATAACTGCTCCCCATCCACCCCTCTCCCTGCCACCACCTTCTCCTTAGCATGACTGGGATATGTTGAATTTTCGAAAGGAAACTTATTAAGTAGAGACTGATCCGCAAGAAAAAAGACAAAGAGATGATGAAGGAAACCCAGTGGAACAGCTGAGAGTATGACACATGGTGTCTCATCCCGGGACGCCAGCCATGGAATCACTCTTCCCCTCCAGCCTGTCTCAGCTGTGGGGTGGGGGCAGACAGCAGCCTGGAAGCCAGTTACCTCCCTGCTGTGGTCAGGAGGAATTGAGAGAGAGAAGCAGCTGGGATCATGGGAGCAGCCCTTGCCAGCTAGAGTTGTTGCACTAGTGGCTCTATCAAGGCGCTTTAATGTAGGAGGGGACTCCCTGCCCTGGTCTCTCAGGCTATATTCCACAGAGCCTGCAGTCCCTTAGCCCAAAGTCATGATGTGGTCACCCAGGAGGAACAAGGGCTTGCATGCAGAACAGCCCCAGGTAAGCCCTGGCCCTGAGCTTGACCTTTGAGCCTGCATCTTGACATTCTCAGCCCAGGCTCCAGGCTCCAGGCTCAGCCAGGAGTGGGTGTGGCTCTTTCTCGCTCTCTTTTTTTTTGAGATGGAGTCTCCCTCAGTTGCCCAGGCTGGAGTGCAGTGGCACGATCTTGGCTCACTGCAAGCTCTGCCTCCCGGGTTCCCACCATTCTCCTGCCTCAGCCTCCTGAGTAGCTGGGACTACAGGCGTCTGCCACCACCCCCGGCTAATTTTTTTTTGTATTTTTAGTAGAGACGGGGTTTCACCGTGTTAGCCAGGATGGTCTCAATCTCCTGACCTCTTGATCCACCTGCCTCGGTCTCCCAAAGTGCTGGGATTACAGGCGTGAGCCACCGCGCCTGGCCGGGTATGGCTCTTTCTAGACCTGGGGTCCAAGGATGCCCTGCTAACCTCCAGACTTAGCAAATATCTTCAAGAGCTTTTCAGAGAACTTCCAGCACCACCTGGGTCTATGGTGCTGCTGGGGCCTGAATCTAGAACCACAGTAGTATTAAAGCAGGATGAATCTGGGGCCACAGAAGCCCTCTTGGCTATAACCATACACCCAGGGAGGGAGAACCCCCGGCAGGCCCTTACCTGGGAATCAGGCTGCACCTTACCTATTCCTACCAGATAAGCCTCTTTCCTTTTTAGTAAAGACATCTAGAGAGGCAAACACCCACACATCCTTAGACAACCCATTTTGGGAGTTAAGCTGCAACACCTTCAGAAAATCATCTTTCTGTCTTAAGATTTCCAAGATGCTCAGAGGACTGATTGTAACTCACTCTGGTCATTATGTCAGACAAAGTGAAACTGAACTTCTTCAAGGATGCAGTCTGTTGTCCTTCCTAAGTGCCTCAGGCTACAGTTACATCACATTTCCTCCATGTTTGTTGGATGGATGGGTGGATGAGTGTTTTGATGAATGATTGAATGGATGGATGGATATTTGGATATTTGGTGGGGTGGATGAGTGGATGGATGGATGGATGGATGGATGGATGGATGGATGGATGTTTGGTTGATGGATGGAGGGATGGATGTTTGGGTAGGTGGATGAATGTTTGGATGTTTGGATTGATGGATAGATGTTTGGATGGATGGATAGATGTATGGATGTTTGGCTAGGTGGATGAATGTTTGGATGTTTGGGTTGATGGATAGATGTTTGGATGGATGGGTAGATATTTGGATGGATGGATGGGTGTTTGGATGGATGAATGTTTGGATGGGTGAATGTTTGGATGGATGTATGGATGGATGAATGGATAGATGGGTGAATGGATAGATGGATGGATGGACTTCTAATAATGGCCCATGAAGTCACTAGGGGAAAAATGATGTTTTGATTTGAGAGTTTGAGGAAGAGGAGTGGAGCCTGAGGAGGAAGATTTTTGGGTGACAGCCTTAGCAAAATGTGTTTCAGCTGCTCATGGAGATGGTGCCATTACTGAGATGCCGAAGGCTTTGGGTGGAAATTCTAACATGTCAGAAATGTGGTCCCTGTGCCTTTGTCTAAGTCATAATGTGTATTGGGAGCTGGGCAGGGTGGAATAGCCACCCCCCTCCTCATCAAAAGAAGAGCAGAAGATCTGCAGTCACTCCTTCCTCCCCGTGCTCACCCCATCCCCGGAACTCACGTAGATCCTCATGTTGGTGTAGCGTTGGCGCAGATTGTCTAGGACACTGGCCTCATTCAGGAAGGTCATGTCTGCCATGTCGCTGGCCTGGTAGAATTTGGGTGGGTTCATCTGCTGGATATCATCCTTCTTCACAGTGAGTGTCTGGGGAGGGTCAAGACACAGCAGCACAGGCATCAGGAAATAGTCATGATGCCCCCAGGCATGGGGCATCTGGCCCAGGTCACCATACACCCTCTGGAGTCCCAGAAGGAGATGGAGTGGAGCATCCAGTGGACCCAAGTCCTGGTCCAGCCACATCCCCCTGTGTGTCCTGGGATGGGGAGGCACTTCTGAGGCCAATGCAGCTTCAACTGCCTCCTCTCTGATGTTGAAATGACAGTAGTCTCCTTGGCAGGTTACTGGGAGAATTATATGAACTGAAGTGGAATCAGGTAGAAATACCTTATAAACTATGACATTCCCTCCCTATGTTACAGAGAACCTCTGGGCTGTGCTTCTTTTCCAGCCAAATCCATCCTGATAGATGATCAGAGCTTACTCTTTGATCCCATGAACACTTTGCAAAGATGTGACTCTTGGCTCTCTGCCTTGAGAGTTAGCGGTGATTTTGAAATAGCAATGAGCTTTTCCATTTCACTTTTTTTTTTAAAAAAAGACTAAGTGCAGTAATGAGAAGGGTGGGTGGAAGAGTGGAACAAGGATTTTGATCTGTAACTGACCATGAACAATTAATTGAGATAACTCACTACTTCAGACCAGCCAAACTTCTTCATTTTTAAATTTTTAATTTAATTTTATTTTTTGAGACATAATCTTGCTCTGTTGCCCAGGCTGGAGTGCAGTGGTACAATCATAGCTCACTGCAGCTTCGATCTCTTGGGCTCAAGTCATCCTCCTGCCTCAGCCTCCCGATTAGCTGGGACTACAGGTGCACACCACCACGCCTGGCTAATTTTTAATTTTTTTTTTCTAGAGACAAGGTCTTGCTATGTTGCCTATGCTGGTCTTAAACTCTTGGCCTCCAATGATCCTCCCATCCTCGCCCCCAAAAGTGTTACAGGTGTGAGCCACCACATGTAGCCACTGTTCCATTTGAAAAAAAGACATTCCCTTGCTCCCTGCAAGCCACCTTCAAGGATAAAATCGAAAGCAAGCAAGAAGAGAAGAAAAAAAAGAAAACAGCAATGAGCGTTCATCAGTAGGTGTGTTTGCGCTCGTGCCACATGGGCAGATCTCTTCCCCATGCTGCACCCCAATTTCTTCATCTACAAATGAAGACTAGGCCGGGTGCAGTGGCTCATGCCTGTAATCTCAGCACTTTGGGAGGCCTAGGTGGGTGGACCACTTGAGGTCAAGATTTCGAGACCAGCCTGGCCAACATGGTGAAACCCTGTCTCTACTAAAAATACAAAAATTAGCTGGGCGTGGTAGCGCACACTTGTAATCCCAGCTACTTGGGAGGCTGAGGCAGGAGAATTGTTTGAACCCAGGGGGCGGGAGTTGCAGTGAGCTGAGATCATGCCGCTGCACTCCAGCCTGGGTGACAGAGCAAGAAAAAAACAAAAAAACAAAAACTAGCGCCAGCTCTTAAGAAGCTCCAGCATAGGCCGGGCGCGGTGGCTCAAGCCTGTAATCCCAGCACTTTGGGAAGCCGAGACGGGCGGATCACGAGGTCAGAAGATCGAGACCATCCTGGCTAACATGGTGAAACCCCGTCTCTACTAAAAAATACAAAAAACTAGCCGGGTGAGGTGGTGGGCGCCTGTAGTCCCAGCTACTCGGGAGGCTGAGGCAGGAGAATGGCGTAAACCCGGGAGGCGGAGCTTGCAGTGAGCTGAGATCTGGCCACTGCACTCCAGCCCGGGCGACAGAGCGAGACTCCGTCTCAAAAAAAAAAAAAAAAAAAAAAAAAAGAAGCTCCAGCATCTGGGATCAAAGCTGAAGACACACGAGCTGGAAAACAAATATCTTTTGGCTGCCTGCAGCCTTAGATGTGAGGCCTGAATCCATACTGGGATTTCTGGGACTTTTAATAATTTATTAGTACAATAGGCAGATAATTTGAAATCTGACAGTTCTGGAAAATCCACCCCAACTCCCTGTAATGGTTACCACACCCTTAGTAAATCAAGCTGTTTTTTGTTTGTTTTTGTTTTTCTGAGACAGAGTCTCACTCTGTCACTCATGCTGAAGTGCAGTGGCATGATCTCAGCTCACTGCAACTTCCGCCTCCTGGGTTCAAGCAATTCTCCTGCCTCAGCCTCCCGAGTAGCTGGGATTACAGGTGCAGGCCACCATGCCCGACTAATTTTTGTATTTTTGGTAGAGATGGGGTTTCACCATGTTGGCCAGGCTGGTCTGAAACTCCTGACCTCAGGTGATCCTCCCTGCCCGGCCTCCCGAAGTGGTGAGATTACAGGCATGAGCCACTGTGCCTGGCCTCAAGCTGGGTTTTATTCTGAATTCATTTCCAGGGATTTCCAGATCTCTGGTCCTCGTCCACGTGCAGACACTTCACTTTCAGCAGAGGAATGGAGAACTTGGCCTTTATTTTAGGAGCCAGGGAAGCCAGCGTCACAGGCTCCATCTTTTCTGCTCCAAACCTGGCTGGCCAGCCCTGTCTGCTGCAGATACTCAAGGAAATTGTGTTGTCCTTAAGTGTGCATCCAAACTTGGATGCACTCTGGGTCTCCACTATCATCACCCATCATTTCTCACGACACTGCAGCACTCTCCTCTCCAAAACTATGTTTCTCCTGGTAATCAAGCTGACTTTCATTCACACCCGTTATAGCCTCATCTTTTCACCACTGCTCCTTTCAAAGGCGAGCACAGATAAAAATACAGCTCCAGTTCCGATCACTGAGGTCTCTGGCTTCCTTGTTTTTTTGAGACAAGGTTTCTCTCTGTCACCCAGGCTGGAGTGCAGCAGTGCAATCCTAGTTCACTGCAGCCTCAACTTCCTGGGCTCAAGCGATCCTCCTCACTCAGCCTCCCAAGTAACTGGGAGTACAGGGATGCACCACCACACCTGGCTAATTTTTTGTAGAAAGGGGGCCTCATTATGTTGCCCAGGCTGGTCTCAAACACCTAGCCTCAAGCAATCTGCCTGTATCGGTCTCCCAAAGTGCTGGGATTACGGGCTTGAGCCACCGTGCCTGGTCTCTGACTTCTTTTTTTTTTTTGAGACGGAGTCTCGCTGTGTCACCCAGGCTGGAGTGCAGTGGCCAGATCTCAGCTCACTGCAAGCTCCGCCTCCCGGGTTCCCGCCATTCTCCCGCCTCAGCCTCCGAGTAGCTGGGACTACAGGCGCCGCCACCACGCCCGGCTAGTTTTTTGTATTTTTAGTAGAGACGGGGTTTCACCATGTTAGCCAGGAGGGTCTCGATCTCCTGACCTCGTGATCCGCCCGCCTCGGCCTCCCAAAGTGCTGGGATTACAGGCTTGAGCCACCGCGCCGGGCCTCTGACTTCTTTTAATCAAGAAATTAACCAGGAATGGACCTCGCAGGTGCTAACATATTTATTGCTGAAGACTCGTTGCTCTTTTTTTTTTTTTTTTTTTTTTTTTTTTTTTGTCTTCTTTGCTTGCTTGCTTTCAGTTTTATCCTTGAAGGTGGTTTGGAGGGAGCAGGGGAATGTCTTTTTTCTTAAATGAAAAAGTGGCCGGGTGCGATGGCTCATGCCTCCCTCTTGGCAGCCCACCATGGAGAGATGAAATGGTGTCATAAAGGGGGCATGGGCATATGAGCCAGATACAGTGGGTTTGAATCCAAGTTCATCATTTGCTATTTTTGCAACATATACAGGTCACCTAAAGTGCCCTTGATCCTCATTTTTCCTTCTCTGCAAAATAGGGTCAATAAATCCTACCACATAAGATTGCTGAAAGGATTAAACAAAGTGTCAAGTGCCTCACCAGGGATCTACCAAGAATATAAGAGACTGCTGCCCTTACCCATTTAAAATAAACCACATTTTAAAAATTCTAATAAAAATTGTTATTTATTTATTTTTTTAAATAACGATAGGGTCTCACCAAGTTGCCCAGGCTGGTCTCAAACTCCTGAGCTCAAGGAATCCTCCTGCCTCGGTCTCCCACAGTGCTGGGATTACAGGTGTGAGCCACCATGCCCAGCCTAATAACCCAAATTTTCTATCCACTCTCTCAAGTCATATCTCACAGTCAGACGTAACGTGGGCCAGCAGAGAGCAGGGTAGGTTGGTAAACCACCTGTCTGAGGGGAAGCATCCCTGATTTACAGCATGTGCCCATTTCCGTGGTGTAAATACTTCCATTATGGCTGATAGCAAGCTACCCAAGGTTTAACAACTGGCTGTAAAGTCCCTCATTGTTTAGTGTTGGGGTCCTTGCAAACCATCACAAGCCAGGTTGGATCCCTGCAATCCAAGAGAAGCCAGGTTGGGTCCTTGCTAGCCATGGTAACCTAGGTGGGTCCCTGCAAGCCATCACAAGCCAGGTTGGGTCTTTGCAACCCATTAAAAGCCATCACAAGCCATCATATCCAGCACACCACCGCCATGCTCCAAGGGACCTAGGAACCACCATCTGTTCTTCATGCAGCTGAAGAGCTCAGCCAGTGAGCCAGGGTGTTCTGCACCCTCTCTCATGCCCCTCATGCCACCAGGGGCCATGGCACACAGTGACATGATCATGAGTGACATGCTCACTCTCATGCTTAGAAAATAGCTTCCACTTGAAAGCTGTTTGAGACATCAAAGGTAAGTAACTCTCATGATCATCCCTTATGCACAGTACTGTTTTAGAGTCTGTGAAGTGCTTTCATGTGTCCTGTCTCGGAATCTCTATTGTGATACAGCTCAGAGAGGAAATGCGTCTTGCCCAGGGCAGCACAGCTTGAGTGTAGGCGAGTCTGGATTTGACCCCAGCACACGGGACTTGGAGGCACCTGCTCTTTCTGCCACCCTGCTTTCTGGGCGGGAGCATGCCTAGAAAAGGCCTGGGTGCCTGCCACTCAGTTTCATCCTGGAGATCAAGCCCCACTCACCTGGTTGGTGATCGTCTTCACGGTGACTTGGTCACCCTGTTCAGCCTGGATCTCTCCAGCGACGAAGCCTTCTTTCTCATCTTTGACCCAGCAGGACCTCTTGATGTCATAGGGCTTGTTCATGGCTTCAATCCTCTCCTTTTCGGGAGGTGCCAGGAAAGGCATAGGATCCACATCGTCCCCACACTCCCCTTTGTACCCACCAGGCATGGCAGCTTGGTTGAGGATGGAGCAGGAAGGAACTGAGGGCAGGAACCAGTACTTCCCTGGGTGCTGTGGGGGGAAGCAGAGACAAGCTGCTGAAGCTGGTGGACAGGCTGGAGCCAATGTCCCGAGAAAGACAGAGGCTTGCTTCTCTCATGCCACCTTGTCTGCCTTGGTGCCATTAGGCTTTCATAACCAAGAATAAGAAAGAAGCTAATTGTTCAGCCACTGTAGAAGGCAGTATGGAGATTTCTCAAAGAACTTAAAACAGAACTATTATTCAACCCAGCCATCCTATTATTGGCTATATACCCAAAGGGAAAAATAAGTCGTCCTACCAAAAAGACACATGCACCTGTATGTTCACTGCAGCATTATTCACAATGGCAAAGACATGGAATCAACCTAGGTGGCCATCAGTGGTGGATTAGATAAAGAAAATGTGGTACAGGCCAGGTGCAGAGGCTCACACCTATAATCCCAGCACTTTGGGAAGCCAAGGTGGAAGGACAGCTTGAGCCCAGGAGTTTGAGACCAGCCTGGGCAATATAGCAAGACCCCATGTCTACAAAAACATTTAAAAATTAGCCAGGCATGGTGGTGTGTGCCTGTAGTCCTAGCTACTCTCAGGGCTAAGGCAGGAGGATGGCTTGAGTTGGGGAGGTCAAGGCTGCAGGAAGCCATGATTGTACCACTGCACTCCAGCTTAGGTGACAAAGCGAGAACCTGTCTTAAAAAAAAAAAACTCAAAAAACAGAAGGAAAATGTAGTACATATACACCATGGAATACTATGCAGCTGTAAAAAAGAATGAAATCACATCCTTTGCAGCAACATGGATGCAGCTGGAGGCCATTATTCTAAGTGAATTAACATAGAAACAGAAAACCAAATACCACATGTTTTCATTTATAAGTGGGAGCTTATAAGTGGGTACAGACAGACATACAGATAGAAACAACAGACACTGGGGACTACTAGATGGGGGAGAGTGGGAGGGAGGCAACAGTTGAAGAACAACCTATTTGATACTATGCTTAGCACCTGTGTGATGGGATCATTTGGATCCCAAATCCCAGTGTCACTCAATATACCCATGTAAAAAACCTGCACATATACACCCAGAATCCAAAATAAAAGTTGAAGTTATATTTAAAAATGAAACAAGCTAATAAATCCTCACAGTTAAGTGCCCCCACTCCCAACAACACAAATGCTTCTGCCTCTGTCATCTCATATGTTCCTCACACTAAGGCTGTGAGGTAGGGATCAGGAAGCCCATTTTATGAAGGAGAACACTGGGGCATGGAGAGGTTAAAGGTAGGATTTCTAACCAGGATCTGTGAAATAAATGGGACAGGAAATCAATTGCCACTTGGTTTTCTTTTTCTATCTGATATGAACAGAGGCCATAGGCTGCAGTAGCACCATCACTGCCTCTGTTTTCTCCTAGCAAAAATCAAAGCTCTTCACTTCTCGTTAGGGTGGCTGCAGATGTCTCAAAATACTGTTTATCTTCATGTCAACTTTAAAATTATGGTCTCTTTAAACCCTCATTTTGATATCATTCTTTAAATTTATTAATAAGGACATTTATTTTATTTTATTTTATTTTATTTTATTTTTTTTTTTTTGAGGCGGAGTCTCGCTCTGTCGCCCGGACTGGAGTGCAATGGCCAGATCTCAGCTCACTGCAAGCTCCGCCTCCCGGGTTTACGCCATTCTCCTGCCTCAGCCTCCCGAGTAGCTGGGACTACAGGCGCCCGCCACCTCGCCCGGCTAGTTTTTGTATTTTTAGTAGAGACGGGGTTTCACCGTGTTAGCCAGGATGGTCTCGATCTCCTGACCTCGTGATCCGCCCGTCTCGGCCTCCCAAAGTGCTGGGATTACAGGCTTGAGCCACCGCGCCCGGCCAATAAGGACATTTATTATTGCCTTACTGCCATGTCACAAATTAGTTTTTTAATATATTTTTTCTTTTTTTTTTTTTTTCAGAGGCAGGGTCTTATTCCATCACCCAGGCGGGAGTTCTTTGGTACAGTCATAGCTCACTGCAGCCTCCAACTTCTGGGCTCAAGCAATCTTCTCACCTCAACCTCCCAAAATGCTGGGATTACAGGCATAAGCTACTATGCTCGACTAATTTTCAAATGTTTCGTAGAGATGAGGTCTCACCATGTTGCCCAAGCTGATCTCAAACTCTTGGCCTCAAACGATTCTCCCACCTTGGCCTCCCAAAGTGCTGGGACTACTGGTTTTTGAGCCACCGCACCCAGCCAGTATTGCAATACCATTGGTTTCCTTTGTAGTTCGTGTATTTTATTTTACTTTTTTTTTTTTGAGACGGAGTTTTCTTCTGTTGCTCAGGCTGAAGTGCAGTGGTGCAATCTTGGTTGACTACAACCTCTGCCTCCTGGGTTCAAGCAATTCTCCTGCTTCAGCCTCCTGAGTAGCTGAGAGGTACCCACGACCATGCCCAGCTAAATTTTTTTTTTTTTTTTGTATTTTTAGTAGAGACAGGGTTTCACCATGTTGGCCAGGCTAGTTTTGAACTCCTGACCTCAAGTGATCCGCCTGCCTCAGCATCCCAAAGTGCTAGGATTACAGGCATGAGCCACCATGCCCGGCCTATTTTATTCATTTAAAAACACTAATATGAGCAGGGTCCACAGGCTTCACCAGACGTCAAGCAAATCCCAGGTACAAAATGATTGCCTGGGTCAATCATTGTCTCTCCTAAAACGAGGACAGTCTGGGTCTCTCAATTCCCAAACCCCAAATAGTTTTACTGAATCCCCAGGAAGGAGGGGAACTGGAGGCTCAAGGCAGCAAAAACAGAAATCAGGGGCCTCCCCAGTTCGTCTTGGGGATGAAGAACCTTCTCGAAGTTTCAGGGAGGGTGTGGCTCTGAGCCCCTTTGCCAGCAGTGCATTTCTCAAGGCCAAGGGTACAGCCTCGGCCTTTAGATGAGGGATTCCTAATTGTGCGCTGGGCAACCGCTGTACTGCGCCTACAGCCTCTCCTGCCAACACCCCCGGTTTTTCCAAAAGAAGCTGAGTCACAACAGGCAAGCCACTGAGGCACAGCCGGGTGCTTTCTCCTCCTCTTGTCTCCCTGTGGGGCCTGGCATAGAGAGTTCTGGCTGGAACTTTTTTTCTGCGTCACCCACCCCCGCTATCCTAGCACTGAAAGCTTGGCTGTTGCACAGAAAACAAGAAAGGAGAGGAGGTGGGTAGGGGTCTTGTGCCCTCACAGGCCAGGAACCCCTTTGGTTGGACATGGTGATACCTGTGGTCCTATTGGACAAAATATTTCAAATTCAAGCAACAAAATACGTAGGATTACCAGGGAAACACATGACATTAAAATATAATTAATAAAATATTAAAAATGCATGATCTAGTAATAGATGTGCCTCTTTATAAATGCATTAAATAACAATCTAGCAACAGGTCTCACAAGCACTGTAGTTTTGGAGCAGCAGTAATAATTAATTATATTTTACGATGTCTGCAACTACTGTAATTTGATATGAAAATACCAGTGATTGACTGGGTGGAGGTGGCTCAGGCCTGTAATTCCAGCACTTTTAGGAGGCTGAGGCAGGAGGATTGCTCGAGGCCAGGAGTTCAAGACCAGCCTGAGCAACATACCGACACCCTGTCTCTATAAAAATTAGAAAGTTAGGCAGGGTGCCATGGCTCATGCCTGTAATCTCAGCATTTTGGGAGGCCGAGACGGGTGGATCACTTGAGGCCAGGAGTTTGAAACCAGCCTGGTCAGCACGGCAAAAGCCCATCTCTACTAAAAATACAAAAAAATTAGACGAGTATGGTGGTGTGTGCCTGTAGTCCCAGCTACTCGGGAGACTGAGGCATGAGAATCACTTCAACCTTGGAAGCAGAGGTTGTGGTGAGCTGATATTGTGCCACTGCACTCTAGCCTGGGAGTCAGAGTGAGACTCTGTCTCAAAATAAAATAAAATAAAATAAAATAAAATAAAATAAAATAAAATAAAAAAAAAAGAATTAGAAAGTTAACCGGGGGTGGTGGTGTACGCCTGTGGTTCCAGCTACTTGGGAAACTGAGGCAGGATTGCTTAAACTGTGAAGGTCAAGGCTGCAATGAGCTATGATTGCATTTCTGCACTCTAGCCTGGGCAACAGAGCGAGACGCTGTCTCAAGAAAAGAAAATTTAAAAATACCAGTGACTGGCTGGGCGCGGTGGTTCACGCCTGTAATCCCAGCACTTTGGGAGGCTGAGACGGGCGGATCACGGGGTCAGGAGATCGAGGCCATCCTGGCTAACATGGTGAAACCCTGTCTCTATTAAAAAAAAAAAAAAAAAAAAAAAGAGCCGAGCGTGGTGGCAGGTGTCTGTAGTCCCAGCTACTCGGGAGGCTGAGGCAGGAGAATGGCGTGAACCCGGGAGGCGGAGCTTGCAGTGAGCCAAGATTGTGCCACTGCCCTCCAGCCTGGGCAACAGAGCGAGACTTCGTCTCAAAATAAATAAATAAATAAATAAATATTAAAAATAAAATAAAAAAATACCAGTGACTTCCACTGTAGAGAAAGTTGCAAGGACCGTTAATGAGACTGGGATGAATAAGACCATGTTACAAAGGGGAGAACATGAAACCTTTTGGCCAAAGGCAGTGAAAAATCACAATGGAACTGTTTTCCCATTGAAGATTCCCAAGCCCCAGGTTAAGAACTCCTGTCTAATCCTTCCTATGCCCTGTCAGCAGGGAGCACTAAGCTGGGAGTTCTGGCTTCTGCCATAGCATCCAGGAGTCTGTATCCAGCATCCAGGAGACCTGGTTCCTGGGCAGCCTTGCCCCTGCCCCTTCCGGAAGCTACAATAGCTCTACGTAAACTTCCTTTTGTCGTTTGCTGCCTCTGATGGCTCAATTGCATCATCTTTTTGTTGCCAGTTTCCCTGGTTCTGCTTAACATAGATGGAAACCACCAGGGAGATGAGACCAAAATCCACACGAACAGGAAATGTGGTCAGGTGCGGGTACTCACGCCTGTGATCCCAGCACTTCGGGAGGCTGAGGTGGGGGGATCACCTGAGATCTGGAGTTTGAGATCAACCTGGCCTCAAGCTTGGGATGGTGAAACTCCGTCTCTACTAAAAATACAAAAATTAGCTGGGTGTAGTGGTAGGTGCCTGTAATCCCAGCTACTTGGGAGGCTGAGGTACGAGAATCGCTTGAACCTGGGAGGTGGAGGTTGCAGTGAGCCCAGATTGTGCCACTGTGCTCCAGCCTGGGTGATAGAGCAAGACCCTGTCTAAAAATAAAAAAGAAAAGAAAAGAAAAAGAGAAAAGAAATGCATGTGCCAGCAGTCAGGTGAAGACGCATTCTACTTGTCACTAAAATGAAACATATGCCCACATCTAAGAACTGAGTTTCTTTTCAATTGCTCTAATGGGGGTAGGAGAGGCAAGAGAGTTGCCTTTGTTTATACTAATTAGGCTGCTTGATTTTATTTATTTATTTAGAACAGGGTCTCATTCTGTCATCCGGGCTGGAGTGCAGTCATGCAATCATAGCTCCCTGAAGTCTTGAACTCCTGGCCTCGAGCAGTCCTTCCACCTCGTCCTCCCAAAGTGCTGAATTTACACGTATAAGCCACTGTGCCAGGCACTTGTATTTTTTTTTTTTTTTTTTTTGAGAGGAGTTTTGCTATTGTCACCCAGGCTGGAGTACAGTGGCGTGATCTCAGCTCACTGCAACCTCTGCCCCTCCCGGGTTCAAGCAATTCTCCTGCTTCAGCCTCCTGAGTAGCTGGGATTACAGGCGCCCACCACCATGGCCAGCTAATTTTTGTATTTTTAGTAGAGACAGGGTTTCACCATGTTGGCCAGGCTGGTCTTGATCTCCTGACCTCAAGTGATGCACCCACCTCAGCCTCCCAAAGTGCTGGGTTTGCAGGTGTGAGCCGCTGTGCCAGGCCTTTGTATTGTCTTTTTAATGATGGTTCTGCTGTAAACAGCAAGCTAAGGTGTCACTGCTGTTGCGTGGGCCTGGTGGTTTAGGGCACAGGCCCCTCCAGCCAGGAGCTGCCCTGAGGGACGTGCAGGGCTCTGACACCAGGTTCCATCCCTTTCAGTGGCTACCAGCCTCCTGCTTGCTAATGACTCCCCACTTCCAGGCCCCCCGCGAATCCAAAACCCTCCTGTCCCTCCAGGCAACGGCTCTTCTTAGGTATCTTTGATAACTAAGACCGACTTAAATAAATCATGAGCCACAAAACGTACAGACAATGTAGCTCATGGAATGCAAAAGCTAAGAGTCTTCAGAGGGAAAGATGATGCTTTGCAGACCAAGGGAAGGGCAGAGTGGGGATCGAACCCAGGAATCCGACACCATGCACCAAGGAAAGCGGGTGGTGCAGGGGAAGGAGGCTGATCTGGGTTTGAATCCTGGCTTCCCCGGTCTCACTTGTGGATATGTGGAAGTCCCAGCAGCTCTCCAGACTAGTCCCTTCATCTGTACATCCAGCGGGCATGCAACACAGATCACTTGGGGGAGTGTCTTTTTTTCTTTTCTTTTCTTTTCTTTTCTTTTCTTTTTTTTTTTTTTTTTTTTTTGAGATAGGGTCTCACTCTGTGGCCTAGGCTGGAGTACAGTGGTGTGATCATAGCTCACTGCAGCCTCCAACTCCTGCGCACAAGCGATCCTCCCACCTCAGTCTTCCAAGGAGCTGAGACTACAGGTGCACATCACCATGCTCTGCTAATTTTTAATGTTTTTGCAGGGATAGGGTCTTGCTATGTTGCCCAGGCTAGTCTTGAACTCCTGGCTTCAAGAGATCCTCCTGCCTCAGCCTCCCAGAATGCTAGGATTACAGGCGTGGGCCACCGCACTGGGCAATTTGGAGGATTAAATGAGATGCTATCCCTGAAGCCCCTGGGGCAGGCAGGTGCTGGCAAAATGCTCATCCCCTCCTTCCCCCTGGCTCATCTCTTATCATCACCTCTACTCTCCTCTCGCCGGTTGTCCTCCACTGCAAGCCCTCCCCATTCCCATCTTCCCCAGCATCCCGTAGGTTCCTACCTGAGACCACACTGGAAGAGTCCGGGTGCCTGGTCGAGCCTGGCCATTCCCTTTTATTCCTGCCTAACAGGTCTGGGTCAGCAAAACCTTAAAAAAGAAGAGACACCCTCAGGGGTCCAGGAGCTTAGCTGGCCTCTCCTTCCAGGGCCTGACTGGGCACTCCTGGGTCCCTCAGGGGGGATCCGTGAATGCCCTGCATCTAAGACATTCACCTTCCTCCCATTACCCTTGTGGGGAAACTGATGACCTCAGCCCAGTGGTGAAGGCTGTGGGCAGAAATAGAACAGCTGGGTAATGAGTTTTCCTCTTAAAGTTACAACTGCCTTCACGGAGGGGCTGACGGTCAAGGAAGACCTGGGTTGACTCATACAGAGCCTTTGGCGTGGATGAACTGGGATAACCAATCGGTTGATGACACTATCCTTTCCACATGTTCAGGCTGGAAGGCCCATGTTAGCTTGGACTTTACTCTTCTGATCACAGCCATAGGCCCCCTGCAGCCCCCATGGCCATGCAGTGTCATGGGCGCAGTGTCAGCCTCAAGCCCTGAAGCCCTCACTCTAACTCCTCTATGGCTTCCCATGCAACATGTAGCCTGGATCAAGTCCCCACTGTCTCTGGCCTTGACTTTCCCATAAAGTGGGTGGCTGGGTGGGTGAACCCTAGGAGTCCTTTGTGTTGTCCTTGAGTTCAGAGATGGCCTCTGTATCTAGAGGGAGAAACTGCCTTGGGGACGTGCTTCCTGGCATCCATCATCCCCCTATCTCCACCCTCTACATCCCCAATTCACTTTTTAAGAATTGACATGAAATTTACATTTTTGTTCACTTGATACCAAGACCATGTGTTGTGTAAGCCTTTTATTTTTATTTTTATTTTTTTGAGTCAGTCTCACTCTGTCACCGAGGCTGGAATGCAGTGGCGCGATCTCGGCTCACTGCAACCTCTGCCTCCCAGGTTCAAGCAATTCTCCTGCCTCAGCCTCCCAAGTACCTGGGATTACAGGTACATGCGACCACACCTGGCTAATTTTTTGTATTTTTAGTAGAGACAGGGTTTCACCATGTTGGCCAGGTTGGTCTCGAACTCCTGAGCTTGGGTGATCCTCCCACCTCAGCCTCCCAAAGGCCTGGGAGTACAGGCGTGAACCATCTCGGCTGGCCTATATAAGCCGTTAAGCTCAACTGTATGTCATCCTATGACGAAAATAGGGACTAAACTCCTTCATTAATGATGCGTATTTAAATGTCATTGACTTTTTTTGAAAGATTAAATCTTAACAGTGTAAATAAATTGAGGTGAAATTTATATAACATAAAATTAACAGCTTTAAGCCAACGATCCAGTGGCATTTAGTGCACTCACAATATTGTGCAACTGTCGTCTCTATCTAGTTTCACAACGTCTTCATCAGCCCAAAAGGAGGCCTACTACCCAATAAGCAATTTCTCCCCTAGCTCCTGGTTACCACTGATTGGCCTTCTGCCTCTGTGGCTTTACCTATTCTAGAGATTTCATATGAATGGAATCATACAATGTGTAACCTTTTGCATCATTTTCAAAGTTCATCCACGCTGTATCTTGTACCAACACTTCATTCCTTCTTAAGGCTCAATAATAATCTGGTCGGGTGTGGTGGCTCATGCCTGTAATCCTAGGCAGAGGCGGGTAGATCCCTTGAGGTCAGGAGTTCAAAATCAGCCTGGCTAACACGGTGAAACCCCTTGTCGACTAAAAATACAAAAAATTAGCCAGGCATGGAGGTGGGCGCCTGTAATCCCAGCTACTCGGGAGGCTGAGGCAGGAGAATCACTTGAACCTGGGAGGCGGAGGCTGCAGTGAGCCGAGATCATGCCACTGCACTCCAACCTGGGGGACAGGGCCAGACTTTGTCTCAAAATAAATAAATAAATAAATAAATAAATAAATAAATAAATAAATAGAATGATAATCCATTGTATGGATATACCACAATTTCTTTGTCCATTGATTCGTTGACGGACATTTGGCTTGTTTCCACCTTTTGGCTATTGTGAATAATGCTGCTATGAACGTATGTGCACATATATTATGTGAGGGCCTGTTTTGAATTCTTTCGCATATTTATCTAAGAGTGGACTTTCTAGGTCATATGATAATTCTACATTTAGCTGTTGGAGGAACTGCCGCAAGGAGTCTAATTTCTCCACGTTCTCACTGACACATATTATTTCCATTTGTAAAAATTGTAGTCATCCATGTAATCACCAAAATGCCCATCAGTGGTAGATTGGATACAGAAAATATGGTGCGTATACACCATGGAAAAGACAGGCCGGGCGCGGTGGCTCACACCTGTAATCCCAGCACTTTGGGAGGCCAAGGCGGGTGGATCACGCAGTCAGAAGATCGAGACCATCCTGGCTAACATGGTGAAACCCCGTCTCTACTAAAAAATAAAAAGAAAAATTAGCCAGGCGTGGTGGTGGGCGCCTGTAGTCCCAGCTATTGGGAGGCTGAGGCAGGAGAATGGCGTGAACCCGGGAGGTGGAGCTTGTAGTGAGCCGAGATTGCACCACTGCACTCCAGCCTGGGCGATGGAGCGAGACTCCGTCTCAAAAAAAAAAAAAAAAAAAAAAGTGAGTAAGATCATGTTCTTTGTGGTAACATGGGTGGAGCTGGAGGCCATTATCCTAAGCAAACTAATGCAGGAACAGAAAAACAAATACTTCGTGTTTTCATTTACAGGTGGGAGCTAAACATTGAGTCCACATGGACACAAAGAAGGGAGCAATAGATACCGAGGCCTATCTGAGGGTGGAGGGCGGGAGGAGGGTGAGGTCCAAAAAATAGAACTTATGGTGCCAAGTGTGGTGGCTTATGCTTGTAATCCCAGCACTTTGGGAGGCTGAGGCGAGTGGATCACTTGAGATCAGGAGTTCGAGTCCAGCCTGACCAACAGGGTGAAACTCGGTCTCTACTAAAACGATTACAAAACTAGCCAGGCATGGTGGTGCATGCCTGTAATCCCAGCTTACTTGGGAGGCTGAGGCAGGAGAATCGCTTGAACCCGGGAGGTGGACATTGCAGTGAGCTGAGATGGTGCCATTGTACTCCAGCCTGGGCAACAGAGGGAGATTCCACCTCAAAAAAAAAAAAAAAAAAAAAGTACCTATGGGTACTATCCTTAGTGCTGGGTGACAAAATACTCTGTACACCAAAGGCATGTGACACACAATTTACCTATGTAACAGACTTGCACATAAACCCCTGAACCTAAAATAAAAGTTACAAATAAAAAAAAGAAATGGGACATGGTACTTGTACATGTTTAGTACATAGTTGCTTAATAAACATGTTGATTGGACTAAAAAAAAGTTGTAGTCACACTAGTGAATGTGAAGTGGCATCTCACTGTGACTTTGGTTTGCATTTTCCTAATGACTGATGATGCTGAGGACTTTGCCATGTGCTTGTTGGTACTTGTTTATCTTCCTTGGAGAAATGTCTATTTAAGTCTTTTGCTATTTATTGTTTATTTATTTATTTATTTTTGAGACACGATCTCACTCGGTCACCCAGGCTGGAATGCAGTGGCATGATCATGGCTCACTGCAGCCCCTCAACCTTCCAGGCTCAAGCGATCCTTCCATCTCAGACTCCCAAGTAGCTGAGACAACTCTCAGGCACCATAGCACCTCCTTAATTTTTGTATTTTTTGTAGAGATGGGGACTTTCCATGTTGCCCAGGCTGGTCTCTAACTCCTGGGCTCAGGCAATCCTCCTGCCTCTGTTTCCCAAAGTGCTGGGACTACAGGCATGAGCTTGGTGCTGCACTTGGCTAATTTTTGTATTTTTAGTAGAGACGGGGTTTCGCCATGTCGGTCAGACTGATCTTGAACTCCTGACCTCAGATGATCTGCCCGCCTCGGCTTCCCAAAGTGCTGGGATTACAGGCGTAAGCCACTGTGTCCGGCCATGATAATGTTCTTTGATGCACAAGAGTTAATGTTGCTGAATCCAATCTATCCATTTTTTCTCTTGTCGCTTGTGCTTCTGGTGTCATCTTTAAGAAACCATCGCCACATTCGAGGTCTTGAAAATTTGCCCCTGTGTTTTCTTCTAAGTGTTGATTGGTTTTAGCTTTTATATTTGGATTGTTGATCCCCCAATTCATTCTTAAGAGAAAAAGGAACCCATCTGAGCACAAAACTGATTTCTTTTTTAAAATCTCTCTAGTTTTGAAAAGCGACTATTTTAAACCCAGAGAACCTTTTAAATTCATAAAGATGTTTTCAAATGCTTCCTATTATCATCTGACCCTGACAGCAATCCATTTACAAACATATTATTGTGTTCTCACAACTGGAATCCAGCAATGAAGAATCATATTAATAAGCAACCATGGGTTGGATGAGGTGGCTCATACCTGTAATCCCAGCACTTTGGGAGGCCGAGGCAGGTGGATCACCTGAGGTCAGGAGTCGAGACCAGCCTGGCCAAAATGGTGAAACCCCATCTCTACTAAAAACACAAAAATTAGCCGGTCATGGTGGTGCGCACCTGTAATCCCAGCTACTTGGGAAACTGAGGCTAGAGAATTGCTTGAGCCGGGGAGGGAGAGGTTGCAATGAGCCGAGATCGCACCACTGCACTCCAGCTTGAGCAACAGAGTGAGACTTTGTTTCAAAAAAAGAAAAAGAAAAAAAGAAAGTAGCAATCATGACATCAACCAACACTGGCTCTGTCAGAATACTTCACAATAGAGGATGAACCTCACTTCTCCCATGCTGGGCCTCAGATTCCCCAAAATTAAAATAAGATTTTGGCTTGGAGGGCCTCCATACATGGATGCTGTCAGTCTCTGGGTATGGGAAGCTCAGAGCTTTGCCTTCTGAGATGCCATTGCCCCAAATCTGACCGCCTGACACGTTTGTTTTTATTTTTTTATTATTTTAAAATTAAACTAAATTCAATGTTTGAGACAGGGTCTTGCTCTATTGCCCAGGCTGGAGGGCAGTGGTGCAATCATGGCTCACTTCAGCCTTGGACTCCCAGGCTTAAGCAATCCTCCCACCTCAGCCTCCCAAGTAGCTGGGAGTACAGGCATGCATGCCACCACACCCAACTAACTTTTTAATTTTTTTTTGTAGAGACCGGCAGGGAGTCACTATGTTACCCACACTGATCGCCTCAAGCGATCGTCCTGTCTCAGCCTCCCAAAGTGGTGGGATTACAGCTGCGAGCCTCCATGCCTGTCCAGGTCTGTTTTTAATATCTTTAGCAGCAGAGCTTTTAACGGGCAGATTCTTGTGCAGAGTTCTGGTTTGTAAAGAGAAAAGTGGAGCTTCTTTGGGCAAAGCGGGGGAAGTTAAAATTGAGGTGAAATTTACATTGTTCTCCACCTGATACTGGGATTATGTGTTGTATAAGTCTTTCAGCTCAATTGTGTGTAATCCTATGATGATCCACGTCCTATCCCGTCCTGGGCCTTTTGATGGCAGTGTCCAGAGATCCGGGAGAGGCTGCTGCTGGGAACTGTCACCTGGCAGCCGGGGCCTGGAGCCCATCTATGGGCCACCCTCCCAAGCCTGGGTCCTGAGGTGCTTCTAGCTTATTCCCATGTGATCACCATGCTCTGGCTGATTGGGGTAAAGGCTGGTGAGAATAAACGGGCCTCTGCCCTACCGTGATTCTGGGAAGGTCTATTCTCTGGCAAGAGGTTTTCTTTCTGCCCTAGTCCAGGTCCCAGCAGGAAAGAGCAGACTCCAGTGGGGCCACTGCAGAGCATTTATTTATTTATCTATTTATTAGAGACAGGGTCTTGCTCTGGCACCCAGGCTGGAATGTAGTGGTGCGATCAAAGCTCACTGCAGCCTCAATCGCCTGGGCTCAAGTGATCTTCCCGCCTCACACAGCCCCACAAGTAGCTGGGACTACAGGCATGCACCACCATGCCAGGCTGATTATTATTTTTTTATTTTTGAGACAGAGTCTTGTCTTGCTCTGTCACCCCGGCTGGAGTGCAGTGGCGTGATCTCAGCTCATTGCAACCTCCGCCTCCCGGGTTCAAGCGATTCTCCTGCCTCAACCTCCCGAGTAACTGAGATTACAAGCACCTGCCACCACACCCAGCTAATTTTTGTATTTTTAGTAGAGATGGCGTTTCACTGTGTTGGCCAGGCTGGTGTTGAACTCCTAACCTCGTGATCCACCTGCCTCGGCCTCCCAAAGTGCTGGGATTACAAGCATGAACCACTGTGCCCGGCCCAGGCTAATTACTTTTTTAAATTTTTTTTAGAGATGGAGGTCAATCTTGCTATGTTGCCCAGGCTTGTCTTGAAGTCCTGGGCTCAAGTAATCCGCCCGCCTCAGCCTCCCAAAGTGCTGGGATTACAGGCACGAGCCGCGGTGCTCGGCCTCACTACATAGGGTTTAATGAAGAGTTTACTGAGGTGGGGCAGGGTTCAAGAAAGACAATAAGTACGGTAAAGCACCCCCTGCTCAGGCCACAGGGGAAGCCCCTGCACCCTGGATATGGCTGCGGGAGAAGCGTTGGCCCCCAGGGGCACAGAGCAACTCCAGCGGGACAGTGCAACTGCTGACCGACCAGACCCAGCAGGGCCAGGGGTGTGTTCACCTCTCCCCTCCTGTGCACCCATCTCCTCCTAGCATCTCCTGCGGCCAAATCCAACCAGAGCCAGAAAGCAGGAACCCAGGCAGGTACTCGGGGGGTCAGCCTCCTGGACCCAGGACGGAGTAGAAAAGGATGGCAGGTGGATCTGGAGCAATGGAAGCCATCAGCTCCTGGTCCCGTGCGGCAAGAGCTGCCCCTTGGTCTCTTGCGGTTTGAACTTCTCGTGGGGGTGGGGAGGTTTAATGGTTAATATTCTAGAAAGTTCCATCTCAGATAATGTTGCTTCTCCAACCTGGGCAATATAGCAAGACCCAGTCTCTACAAAAATAAAAAAATAATAATAAGCTGGGCGTGGTGGCAGGCACCTGTAATTACAGCTACTCGGGAGCCTGAGGCAGGAGGTTCGCTTGAGCCCGGGAGTTCGAGGCTGCAGTAAGCCGTCTTCACACCACTGCACTCCAGCCTGGGTGACAGAGTGAGACTCTGTCTCCAAAATAAAAATAAAATAAAATAGGCCAGGCACTATGGCTCATGCCTGTAATCCCATCACTTTGGAAGGCCGAGGCAGGTGGATGACCTGAAATCAGGAGCTCAAGACCAGCCTCGCCAACATGGTGAAACCTCATCTCTACTAAAAATACAAAAATTAGCCAGGTGTGGTGGCGGGCACCTGTAATACCAGCTACTTGGGAGGCTGAGGCAGGAGAATAGCTTGAACCCAGGAGGTGGAGGTTTGCAGTGAACTGAGATCCTGGCACTGCACTCCAGCCTGGGTGGCAGAGGCAGACTCTGTCTCAAAACAACATAAACAAATGAAAGAAAGAAAAAGAGAGAAAGAGAAGGAAAGAAGGAAGGAAGGACAGAAGGAAGGAAGGAAGGAGAAAGAAAGAAGAAAGAAAGAAAGAAAGAAAGAAAGAAAGAAAGAAAGAAAGAAAGAAAGAGAAAGAAAGAAAGAAAAAGAAGAAAAGAGAAGAAAGAAAGAAAAGAGAAGAAAGAAAGAGAAAGAAAGAAAGAGAAAGAGCGAGCTTGCTTTGGGGAAGGCCTCAGGTTAACTGTCAGGTGGCTACCACTGCCCAAGAATGAGTGGGCACACACAGTGCTCTGCCTTTAAAAATTCAGCAAGAAGTGCATTGGATGGAATCATTAGCTCATGGTATCTGGAGAAAGTTTAATGGGTTTTTCTATAGAAATCAAGCAGGCTTAAATCCTCTGGCTGAAAAAAATTCCCCAGAGTCATGGGTTGACATTGGGACAACAACAAAAACAGGCGTCCCCTGAGTCCATTATCTAATTTTGATCTTTCCAACAGCCTGGGCAGGTGGGTGGGGCAGATGAGTAATGGTCTCATTTCAGCAGGTGAGCAAATGGGCTCAGAGGGGTGAAGCAATTTGCCCAAAGACACACAATGAGTCAGCATCTGAGATATGGCTCCATTTCTCTTCTTTTTCTTTTTTTCTTTTTTTTTTTGAGATGGAGTTTCACTCTTGTCACCCAGGCTGGAGTGCTGTGGTGCGATCTCAGATCACGGCGACCTCCGCCTCCCGGGTTCAAGCGATTCTCCTGCCTCAGCCTCCTGAGTAGCTGGGACAACAGACATGTGCTGCCACACCTGGCTAATTTTTTGTATTTTTAGTAGAGATGGGGTTTCACAGTGTTAGCCAGGCTCGTGTCAAACTCCTGATCTCATGATCCGCCCACCTCAGCCTCCCAAAGTGCTTGGATTACAGGCATGAGCCGCTGCGCCTGGCCCTAAATCCCGTTGTTAGAGGAATTAAATGAGTTCCTATATGTGAAGTGCCTAGCACCTATTAGATGACGAAGACATATTTATTGAATGAATGAAAGCCAGGTCTCTGAGATGGGAACGACGACTCCCAAGCACCATGCTCCATTTGGGGGGTGGTGGAGATGGAGACGTTCTTGGCATTCCTATCCAGAAACCCCCAGACTTGACACATGCAGAGGGCTTGGTCCCTGCCCCCAAACAGCCAGATTTAGGAAATAGGCCCCTAAGTTCCAATCTCTCCCTTCCCTTTTCCTCTTTCATTCTTTCCTCAGTTCCTTGTTGAGTTCTGTGACAGCAGGTGAGCATCACCAAATGCCTCACGAGCTGCATGGCTGTGGGGAAGTAGTCACTGTGCCTCCATATTTCCTTCCTTCCTCCTTCCTTCCCTCCCTCCCTCCCTCCTTCCTTCTTTCCTCCCACCCTCCCTCCTTCCTTCCCTCCCTCCCTCCTTCCTTCCCTCCGTCCTTCCTTCCTTCTTTCCTTCTTTCCTTCCTTCCTTCCCTACTTCCTTCCCTTCCTCCCTCCCTCCTTCCTTCCTTCCCTCCCTTCCCTTCCTTCCCTCCCTCCCTCCCTACATCCTTCCTTCTTTCTTTCTTTCTTCCTTCCTTCCCTTTCCCTCCTCCTTCTCCTTCCACTCCCTCCACTCGCTCCCCCCCTCCCCCCTCCGTCCTTCTTTCCTTCCGTCCTTCCTCCCTCCCTCCTTCCTCCTTCTTCTTCCTTCCTTCCACCCTCCTTGTCCTTCCTTCTTCCTCCTTCCTTTTCCTTCCCCCCCCTTCCTCCTTCCTTCCTTCCTTCTTTCCTTCCTTCCTCCCTCCTTCCCTCCCTCCTCCTTCCTTCCCTCCCTTCCCTTCCCTCCTCCCTCCCTCCCTACATCCTTCCTTCTTTCTTCTTCCTTCCTTCCGTCCTCCCTCCTCCTTCCTCACTCCATCCTTCCTTCCTTCTTTCTTTCGCTTCCTTCCTTCCATCCCCCCCTCCCTCCTTCCCTCCCTCCCGCCCTCCCTTCCCTCCCTTCCCTCCCTCCCTCCCCTTCCCTCCCTCCCCTCCCTCCCTACCCTTCCCTTCCCTCCCTCCCTCTCTCCTTCCTCCTTCCTTCCTTCCTCTGTCCTTCCGCTTCCATTCCTTCCTTCCTTCCCGCCTCCCTCCCTCCCTCCTCCTCAGTCCCTCCCTCCCTCCCTCCCTCCCTCCTCCTCCTTCCTTCCGTCCTTCCTTCTTCCTCGTTCCTGCGTCCTTTCCTTTCCTACCCTGGTCCGTTGTTGCTTATTTTTTCGATCTCCTTGTCTTTCTTTTTCTTGTTTTTCGTCTTTCCTTTTTTTTGAGGCGGAGTCTCACTTGTTGCAGGCGGGAGAGGAAAAGTGGCAGGATAGTGGCTCACTGCTAAGCGCCGCTGCTGGGTTCACGAATGCGCTCGCCTCAGCCTCTCGAAGTAGCTGGGACGACAGCCACCCCTCCACAGACGCCTGGCTACTTTTTTTGTATTTTTAGTAGAGACTGGTTTCACTGTGTTAGCCAGGCTGGTCTTGATCTCCTGACCTCCTGATCCGCCCGTCTTGGCCTCCCAAAGTGCTGGGATTACAGGTGTGAGCCACCATGCCCGCCCTTCCCTCCTTCCTTCCTTCCTTCCTCCCTGCCTGCCTGCCTGCCTGCCTGCCTTCTTTCCTTCCTTCCTTCCTCCTTCCTTCCTTCCCTTCCTTCCTTCCTTCCTCCCTCCCTCCCTCCCTCCCTCCATCCCACTCCTCCCCCCCCTCCCTCTCTCTCCGCTTTCTTTCTTTCTTTCTTCTTCTGTTTCTTTCTTTTCGTTTTTCTTTTTATCTTGCTTTTCTTCTTACTCTTTCTAGCCTTTGGTCTTTCTTTTCTTTTTCTTTTCTTCTTTCTTTCTTTTCTTTTCTTTCTTTCCTGTTCTTTTTACTTTCTTTTTCTTTCTTTCTTTCCTTCTTTGTTCTTTTTTCTTTCCATCTTTTCTTTTCGTTTTCTATTCTGTTCGTCCCTTCTATGATTTTTATGTTTTTGTTTTATCCTCTTTTTTTTCTTTGTTGTTTCTTTTTTTATTTTTCTGCTTTTTTTTTATTACTTTTGATTTGCTCTTTTTTTTTAATTTTTTTTGTTTTTTGTTTTTTTGTTTTTCTTTTTTTTTTTTTTTCTTTTTTTTTTTTTTGTTTGTTTTTTTTCTTTTTTTTTTTTTTTTTTTTTATTTTTTGTCTTGCTTTTTGTTATATCCCTTTCTCCCTTTCTTCTTTTCATTCTCGTTTTTTTTCTTTATTTTCTTTTTTTTTTTTTTTTAGTGTTTTCTATTTTTTGGTTTTTTGTTCTTTTCCTGCCTCTTTTGTTTTTGTGTTGTTTGTTTTTTTTTTGCTCTTCCACTGTTATTTTTTCTTTTTTTTTCTTCTTTTTGGTTTCTTTTTTCTTTTATTTGTAATTTTTTTTATTAAGGTTTTGTTTTTTTCTTTTTTTTTATTCCCCCTTCTCCCTTCCTTTTCTTTCTTCCTTTCTTCTTTTTTCTTTTCTTTCTTTCCTTTCTTCTTTCCTTTTTTTCTTTTCTTCTGTCTTTCCCTCCCTTCCACACTCGCCATCCTCCCCTTCCTCCATTCCTCCTTATTTCCTTCCTTTCATTCATTCCTTTTTTTTCCTGTCCCTTGCCTTCTTCCTTCCTCTTTCCACTGCCCTCCCGCGTCTCTTCTTTTTTCTTCGTCTTTTTTCCTTTTTTTTGAGCAGAGTGCTACCTGTAATCCATAAGGCTGCGATGGCAGTGGTACGATCAAAGCTCACTGCAGCCTCAACCTTGTGCGCTCAAGCAATCCTGCCACCTCAGCCTCCCAAGTAGCTGGGACTACAGGCATGTGCCACCATACCCAGCTAATTTTTTTTTTTTTTTTGTAGTGACATGGTCTCAAACCCCTGGGCTCAAGTGATCCTCCTGCCTTGGCCTCCCAAAGTGCTAGGATTACAGGTGTGAGCCAGCCCATATAATGGAATATTTAAAAAACTGAGGATGTAAATGTATAGGTATATATTTTTAAGGTTCTAGAACAGCTTAACCCCTTTTTTGCAAAATGGCTGCCTCTCTGATCATCAAGATAAGATCAGATCAGATCACGGTGAGCTTATCTGGCTGGTGGGATTTCAGGTGATTTTTTAAAAACCTTCTTTACGTTTATAAGTGTTGCCTGAAGTTGTTGTTGTTGTTGTTGTTGTTTTTAATGAATGAGGACTATTTTTAATCTGAAATTATTATTATTATTATTATTATTATTATTATTTTTGAGACAGGGTCTCCCTCTGTCTCCCAGGCTGGAGTGCAGTGGCATGATCACAGCTCACTGTATCCTCTACCTCCCGAGCTCAAGCAATTCTCCTGTCTCAGCCTCCTGAGTAGCTGGGACCACAGGTGTGCACCACCATGCCTGTCTAATTAAATTTTTTTTTTTTTTTTTGTAGAGACAGGGTCTCACTATGTTGCCTAGGCTTGAAATTATTCTTAATGAAAAGGAGGAAATAAATAAACGCCCGTCAATGTCAAGAGGCTCCCTTTGGGCCCTCGCCTTGGGGTAGTGAGGGGTGAGGGGAGTCCTTTCCCGCCAGCTTTGGAAGCCGCATTCCCAGCTGTTGTTTGTTGAGGCCTTGTGGGAGGAAGGAGATCTGTGCCCTCCCAGGAGGGCGATGGGATGAAGCCTTGGCAGGTTCACCACGTGCTCTTTGAAGACCAAACATGGACATGGAGCCTGGGCCCAGAAATAGCCCCTTTTGCTCCAGAGACCCTTGGAATTCTGCAGGTTCATCTCAGGGAGGGGAGAGCCTGAGCAGACTACTGCTGAAACCTTTCTTGCAGACCCCAAAATGGAAGATGGGACCTGGGACAGGCTCCTCTGAGCACGACAGTCCTGAAGTTGGGCAGAGATGAAACCGCGACCTGGACAGAGTTCCCTAGAGTCAGCCCAGGCCGGACACTGTGGTTCATGCTTATAATCCCACCATTTTGCGGGGGTGAGGCAGGCAGATCGCTTGAGACCAGGATTTTGAGACCAGCCTGGCCAACATGGCAAAACCCCATCTCTCCAAAAAAAAAAAAAAAAATTATAATTAGCTGGATGTGGTGGTGCATACTTGTAGTACCAGCTACTCAGGAGGCTGAGGAGGGAAGATGGTTTGGGCCCGGGAGGCAGAGGTTGCAGTGAGGTGAGATCGTGCCACTGCACGCCAGCCTGGGTGACAGAGTGAGACTCGGACTCTTAAAAAAAAAACAAGCCCAGCTAGAAGGGCTTCTATTTCCAAGTCAACAGGAGATTTCCTAATAAATGTGAATTCATTTTTGTTTGTTTGTTTGAGAAGGAGTCTTGCTGTCTCCCAGGGTGGAGTGCAGAGGTGAGATCTCGGCTCTGTGCAACATCTGCCTCCAGGGTTCAAGCAATTCTCCTGTCTCAGCCTCCAGAGTAACTGGGATTACAGGCCCCTGCCACCATGCCTGGTTACTTTTTGCATTTTTTAATAGAGACAGGGTTTCTCCATGTTGGCCAGGCTGGTCTCAAACTCCTGACCTCGAGTGATCTGCCTGCCTCAGCCTCCCAAAGTGCTAGGATTACAGGAATGAGCCACTGCGCCCGGCACCTAATAAATGTGAATTATGTGAGATCCCAGAAATATGAAATATGGCCGTCCAGGCTGCTGAAGACAGGTTTCTCCAGGGGTTCAGCTGTATTTCTTTCTTTTTTTTATACTGTATTTGGATTTATATCTCAATTTGATTTTATTTGGCGCTAAAGTGACATTTTAATTTTATTATCTTGAAAATATTTCAAAAATCTTTCGAGTTTTCATCTTCTTCTTTTCCCCTCTACCTTCCTCCCCCCCCTCTTTCTC